>NC_134095.1:129098927-129401958 GCF_000715075.1 Nicotiana tabacum
ATTCCTACTCGGACAGTGACCGGTTGGAGAGTTTGTATGGATTACCGGAAGCTGAACAAAGTGACTAGAAAGGACCATTTCCCATTGCCATTCCTTGACCAAATGCTATATAGTCTTGCGGGTCGGGCTTTCTATTGCTTTCTGGATCGTTACTCGGGGTACAATCAAATTCTAATTGCCCTGGAGGACCAAGAGAAGACTACTTTTACATGTCCTTATGGAACATTCACTTTCTCTCAAATGCCATTTGGATTGTGTAATGCTCCGGCGACCTTCCAACGTTGCATGATGGTTATTTTCACCGACATGGTGGAGGATATCTTGGAGGTCTTCATGATGATTTCAACATGGATAGGGATTCTTTTGAGGAGTGCTTGGTAAACTTGGATAGAGTGTTTGCCCGGTGTGAAGACACCAACATGGTTCTAAATTGGGAAAAGTGTCATTTTATGGTAGAAGAAGGTATAATGTTGGGTCACAAGATCTCAAAGCAAGGAATTGAAGTAGATAAGGCTAAGATTGAGGTTATTTCAAGGCTTCCTCCCCCTACTTCTGTCAAAGGGGTGAGGAGTTTCCTTAGGCACGCGGGCTTCTACTGGATGTTCATAAAGGATTTTTCTAAAGTGGTGCATCCGTTGTGCAAGTTGCTAGAGAAAGATGCTAAGTTCTTGTTCGATGAGAGTTGTATGCAAACATTCGAGCTTCTTAAGATCAAGTTGACTTCTACCCCCATCATTACCACACCAAACTGGAGCTTACCTTTTGAGCTTATGGGCGATGCTAGTGACGTGGAAGTTGGGGCTGTTTTGGCCAAAGGATCAACAAGATGTTCCATCCGGTATACTATGCAAGTAAGAAAATGAATGAGGCTCAAAGGAACTACACAATCACCGAGAAAGAGTTATTGGATATTGTTTTTGCTATGGAAAAGTTTCGACCTTACCTTATAGGGGCCAAAGTTATAGTGCACACCGATCATGGCGCCCTTAGATATTTGATGACCAAGAAAAACTCCAAGGCGAGATTGATGAGATGGGTTCTTCTTCTTCAAGAGTTTGATCTAGAAATTATGGATCGGAAAGGAAGTGAGAATCAAGTGGCGGACCACTTGTCCCATTTGGAGGAGGAGGGAAGGCCTTGTGATGGCCTTGAGATCAATGATGCATTTACCGACGAGCAACTCCTTGCGGTGTAAATGAATGGAATGTCATGGTTCGCCGATGTCGCAAATTAACTTGTTACTCGAATCATCCTGTGTGAGCTCTCTTCCAACCAAAGGAAGAAGCTCAAGTGGGATAGCTTGGATTTTTATTGGGATGAGCCATATTTGTTTAAGATCTGCACAGATCCTGTGATTAGACGATGTGTCCTGGAGGAGGAGCAATTGGGTATTTTGTAGGCTTGCCATTCCTAACCCTATGGTGGCCATCATGGCGGGGCGAGGACGGCTTCTAAAGTGCTTAGTTGCGGATTTTATTGGCCTACCTTATTTAAAGATGCGGGTGATCTTGTCAAAAGATGTGATGAATGCCAAAGAGCCGGCGGGAATTCTAAAAGGGATGAGATGCCTCTAAATACAATTCTCGAAGTGGATATCTTTGATGTTTGGGGCATCGACTTCATGGGTCCATTTGTTAGATCTTGCGGAAATACTTACATCCTCGTGGCGGTAGATTATGTCTTGAAGTGGGTTGAAGCTATGGTTTTACCCAATAATGAAGCCTGGAGTGTTGTGGCATTTCTTAAAAAGAGTATCTTCAGAAGGTTTGGTACCCCTCGTGCTACCATTAGTGACGGGGGATCTCACTTTTGCAACAATGCTTTTGATTCGTTGCTTGCCAAATATGGAGTCAATCACAAAGTGACCACCCCCTATCATCCTCAAGCTAGCGGTCAAGTGGAGGTCTCCAACAGGGAAATAAAGAGTATCTTGTCAAAAACGGTCAATGCTAATAGGACCGATTGGTCGAAAATGTTGGACGACGCTCTATGGGAGTATAGGACGGCTTATAAGACCCCAATTGGTATGTCTTTGTACCGGTTGGTGTTCAAAAAAGCTTGCCATCTTCCGGTCGAATTGGAGTATAAAGCTATGTAGGCTTTGAGGAAGTTGAACTTGGAATGGGATATTGCGGCCAATCTCCGTGTTGAGAAACTCAATGAGCTGATGAGTTTAGATTTCATGCATACTCTAGATCGTCCTTGTATAAGGACAAAATGAAGTATCTTCATGACAAATATGCTCGGGGAAAGGAATTCAAGGTTGGTGATATGGTTCTGCTTTTCAACTCTCGGTTACGGCTATTTCCGGGAAAGCTCAAATTAAAGTGGAGTGGGCCATTTGAAGTTGTGTTTGTAACCCCGTTTGGTGCTCTTGATCTCAAGAACAAAAATGGTGAAGTTTTCAGAGTCAATGGGCATTGTGTCAAGCATTATCTTGGGAAATTTGATGATAGCCATGTGGTGGCACTTCTCCATCTAAAGTGATGTGCTGATAACATGCGTCGTGTCGCAACGTTAACTCAAGCGCTTCTTCGGAGGCAACCCATGTCTTTTTCTTTCCCTTTGATTTTCTTTGTAGTTTAGGATTTTTGAGCTAATTGGTTGTGAGATATTGCAGGGATTGTGTTGAGGCAGTGCAAAACAAGTTGGAAAAAGTGCACAGGCTCTGAAGTTTGCCAGTGCGGCCGCGGTACGCATTGTGTTGTTTGCACTGGCATGAGCAAAAAGGGGTGCTCTCTAATGTTTTCCACCGCGGCCGCATGGGATTTAATGCGGTCCACGGTGCACCTCCGTGGCCACGGTCTGCTTTTGTACGGTCCGTGGAGGTTGCCTTCTTAAGCTTCATGTGAACAAGGCCAGCGCGGTCCGTGGTCGGTTTTGTACGGCCGCGCTGGTAGGTAAGGCTGGGGCCCGCATCATTTTCTATAAATAGAGCCCATGGGTCTCAGCTTACACTTTCCAAATATTGAATACTCAGACCCTTAAAAGTATTGTTCACACTCTCAGTGTTCGTAATTCTTGCTGGATTTGATTAATTGCATTTCATCTTCACTCTGGTAACATTTCCCTCATCTTTCATTGATTAATTTGATATTCTCATTTTATTTTCTTGCCCAGTAGTCTTAGATTCTTTTTCTTCTCATTAGTTTCTTCTTCTTTATTTAATTGTTAGTGTAGGGTAGCTTTAACTACTGGGTTTGTGTGCTTGATATGCCTAATCAATAGGTAAATTGAGTAGGGACAAAGTAGGTGGAAATTTTGAACAAGTTTGCACAAACAATGAAACCCTAACTTAATGCATGTTCAACCTACTCAGCACGGCCCATAGTCCGCGGTGCCCATATGACTAATAGTGAACTTGTTTCCAGTGCCGCCGCATTGCACTTTATGCGGTCTACGCTGGCCCACCGTGACCACATCCCCATTTTGTGCGGACCGCGGTGGGGTGATTCGGAGAAGGTGATTTTTGGGCCTTTGCCCAATGCGGACCATGGTTGCCTTTGAGCGGTCCGTGGTTCCCCGTCCGCGGCCGCACTCCTGTTTGTGCGGGCTACGGTGCTCAGTTCTGCAACTGTGTCTGCAACATTCTATCTGTTGTCTACAATTCAAATTCATGGTCTGTTTCAATTCTTGTGCTTATACTAACCATGTTAGATGTGTGTGCTTGTAGAAAATGGTCAAACAACGAGGTAGAGGTGCCAAACAACTCGGTCGAGGTGATTCCTCCCGGGGAGGCAAAGGAAAATAAGTTAAACTCACTCCCCAACCTAGACTGAACACAAGGAAAATACTGAGGATTATTGATACAGCTGATGACCAATCGAGGAGTGAGTACGTGCCTTCTCAAGATCTCTCCTCCAACTCATTGCCAGCTCCCTCAGTTCTAGTTTCACCCACTACCCAAGCTCCACAGTGTGTATCTTCTAAGTCGTCTGAAGGCTCAGCAGCCGGCAGCGGTGAGTTCTCCACCTCCCCCACAGCTTCATTATCTAGGGAGAGTGATGAAGGTGATGATGAGGGGACTGACGAGGTACCTGAGAGTGGTGTACCCCAGGTTGGGGGTGTTGAACGGACAAGAAAACCTACAGCTTGGGAAGATAGATTTGTCAGCCAAGTAGCGTTCCACAAATATAGGGAATGGTGGTCACTACGAAAGTTGATACCTGAAAGGAGCTTCATTGACAGAGACTTGCTTCCCCTACACCCTAATATGCATAGACAATTCCGAGCTCAAGTGGGTTGGGAACATTTTGTAGATGACTATATGACGGCTAATGAACACACGGACCAAAGAATCTGACATGTGTGCGAGTTAAGGGGCGAGTAAACCCGTAAGGCGTAAGGAAGATGATTGGTGGGATCCCCCTAAGGGGTGCACTGCCGACTGACCTTGATCTTCTGTGAAGGGTTCGAGTGTGAGCAAACCTGTCGGGACTCGAAAGATAGCGAACTATGCCTGAGCGGGGCGAAGCCAGAGGAAACTCTGGTGGAGGCCCGCAGTGATACTGATGTGCAAATCATTCATCTGACTTGGGTATAGGGGCGAAAGACTAATTGAACCGTTTAGTAGTTGGTTCCCTCCGAAGTTTCTCTCAGGATAGTTGGAGCTCGCGTGCGAGTTCTATCGGGTAAAGCCAATGATTAGAGGCATCGGGGGCAACGCCCTCGACCTATTCTCAAACTTTAAATAGGTAGGATGGCGCGGCTGCTTTGTTGAGCCGCGCCACAGAATTAAGAGCTCCAAGTGGGCTATTTTTGGTAAGCAGAAGTGGCAATCCCGGGTACTGTTCCAGATTGGCTGACAGTGGGGGTTAAGATACTTCGGAGGACCCTCAATTTTGAGGCTAGGGGTGGTTGACATTTGTATGTAGCAGACTTGACCCTACTTCCCATGACCAGACCATTCTGCTTGCCCGAGTTGTGCTTATTGCGTCTATCATGGCAGGCTACCCAATCAACGTGGGCAATGTGTTGTCCCATGTGATTTTTGCGATGGGGGTTGAGCACGACAGAAACTACCCATTTCCCAACACCCTCACCATGTACTTTTGGGACTTAAAAGTGAAGAAGAAGTCCTATGATGTCATGGTCAAGCCAGTGGCTCTATTCTCCTAGTACAGCATGAAGGGCCCAGACAACCCCAAAGACAAAAACTACAAGCCACCTGCCTCTACTCCAACTGGCCAGTCTGAAGAGCCAGTTGCGGTAGAGCCTTCTGCCGAGCCTTCCACTATGCCTACTGCCATTATAGTTGATGACTTGCCTTCTGGACCATCCACTACTGCTAGTCCTTCTGTTTCAGCTGGCCCGTAGATCCCATCTTCCCGGGCCTATCCCATGACTGCACATCGGCTGGGCCAGACACTGCTTAGTTTGAACAACTGGATGTCAGCTGCGACATCCAAGTTGTCTATATTGTCTTCTACCATTGAGGCCCAGTCAGCACCGTAGACAGCTCAGCTTCCACAGTCCATTGAGGACACACTGAAGAAGATCCTAGATAACCAGGAGAAGATTATGAGCACTCAGTCTACCTTGTCTAAGGTAGTGGACTCACATGGCAAGGCTTTGAAGGAGCTTGCCCGGGAGCACAAGAAGATTAGAAAGACAAGAGCTTCCAAGGAGTCGGTGAAAGAGCTGAGAGCAGATGTGGACAAGCTATTGGCAAACCAGATGCCTCTTGACCTACTATTTGGGGATCCAGCCCCAGCAGCAGAGCCATAGCAGGAGCAGATTCAGAGGCTTCCTAGGAAGAAGAGGAAGCTCCCTAGTGCAAACGAGGCGGTCATCCGGGTGGCAGACCCACAGGAGGGCTCCTTCAGTCTACCACAGGATGCATCTGATATCCAGCCTGTCCAGGTCCAGGACCCAGTCCTAGCAGCTGAGCAACAGGAGACCGGGAACCAGTCTGAGGTTCCTGCACATACAGAGGACCCGGGGACCACTGATAATCCTATGCAGACGGACTAGGCTTAGGGAGCTCCTATATCCTTTCTTTGTGATTTTTGATGCTTATTTGATAGTTGGCATTGGGGATAATGCCAGCTTTTATTTTTGAGGGTACACCCTACTGTTTATCCGGATGACTATATATATTAGTTGACTTATTTTATATTTTTGTTGATTTTCTATTTGGTTTGTATATAACTTTTTATTCAGTACTTTTATCATACTTTTTATCTTCTATTTGGTCTGTATATAAAGTTACATTTTTTGTATATATTCATCCCCCGTTATATATTCTAACCCTATTGTAAATATTCATTCTATTTTCTATTTTCGTACAAATTTTTCGTTTTTAGCTTAGTAGATAGGCTCGTAGCCTTTTTGTTTCGTTTTTGGCGATTTCAATAAGCCCTTGGTTTTCTTAATGCCACGGTTCTTTTCAAGGGTGGAGTATTGTGTGAACCGGGTGGCTCTTTCCGATGATAGATGGCATGACAACCTTCTTAAGGGTTTGAGTCCGTTTTTGATTTTTCTTTTGTTTTTAGTAGTTTATAGTTAAGGGTACCTCAAACAAAGCTTCACTTGGGCCTAGCACATTTGCCTTTGATCCCATGGTCAAAGACAAAATGTTGTGTTTAGGATGGTGAAAGTCGTGGCCTTGAGACTCTTGTGTTGACCAAACAATCATCATGTGGTCTTTTCAGACCATTGTGTGCTTCAATCGTAACTAAGGTCGGTGTGGGCCCTCGACTCGATGTCTTTATCAATCCTCTAGCGTGTGTGGTGAGAAATCAAATTGTGAGTCCAAGTCCCAAGCCAATGGTCTAGAACTTGCCCTGAATATTTGTTGAGGCAAAATCCTAGGTGAAATTTGACTTGAGAAGTGATTATAGGCTCTCCTTGATCCAAATGATTGTTTGAACAATTCCATAGCCTGCCATTGATAAATCCCTAGTCAACCCTTTTGAGCCTAGACCTTCTTTTTTCAAGAACAATAATACAAGCCCATACCCATTCTCAATGATACCCTCTCTTGGCACCCAAATCTTTTCTCTAGCACTAGGCAAAAGTATAAGTTTGGGGGGAGAGACGAGGAGTGAAACAAAGTGGTATAAAGGCGCATAAGTGAACAAAAGGAAAGGCAATGAAAAAGAAAGAAAAGCAAAATGCTCAATGTGAAAATGATATCAAAGGGATTCAAGAAAAGCAAAGAAAGAAAGGTATGAAAAGTTGAAAAAGGAGAAATGGTTTGAAATGCATAAGAAAGAGTGACAATGTATTTCTCTAGCCCCTTAGAAAGAAGTGAAAAGACTCAAAGAGTCAAGAGAATTGTTCCAAAAGAATCAAAAGAAGTGCTTAAGGGAAAATTGAACCCACTTGAATAAAAACATGTCATACCCTTACCCAAAATCCTTCACAATGACTCCACAAAAGCCCTATATGATCTTGAGTTGAAGGAAGCCTACATTAATGGATACTTACATGAGGGGCAATCATATGGTACTTAGATCCGGACTTGTGACCTTCTTCTTGGGAGAGATGAGTGAAATTTCATTAACCTCGGTTTGTGTGTCAATACTCTAAAAGGTGAGGTTCGCTTAGGGAGAGTTGCGGATGTGTGAGTTTGGGTTCCACAATGACCAAAGTAAATGAGAGAAGATCTTTGATGTAATGAGTCAACTATTGATGCTCTTGAGTCACACTTGATCCATGGTTTTTCAAAGTTCAAATGTGTTAATGATGCATTCGTATTGAGGGCAATTGTTAGTCCCAATTGATGCTTGTTGAGGTTATTTTAGAATAGTTGGAATTACTTGGATTTTCCTTTAAGGGGTGGGTCTTATTTTGTTTGCTTGAGGACAAGCAAAGGTTTAAGTTTGGGGAAGTTGATAAGTCGGGATTTTAACATGTTTTATGCCCGTACTTGCCTATTTTTTGATCATATAATGTAACAAAATAGTCCCAAAAGGCTCACAAGTTATGCTTGTTGCAGGTTTGATCAACAAAGTGACAAAATGTCAAAGATCGGCTCAACAAGGAGTGAAACCTACTCAAGTATCAAAGACCAAGAAATCTAAGGGAAGAAAGCCTAGTGCGGACCGCTCAAAATGGAATGCGGCTGCACTAGGAGGTTCAGAGAGTTGGTATAATCAGGCTGGAGGCTCTGCGGTCATGGTACACTTCTCGCGGTCCGCGGTCAGGGCTTCGCGGCCGCACTACTTCTTTATGCGGTCCGCGGTCAAGAGATTCAGAGAACTTCAATGTTGCCAAGACAAGGCCATGCGGTCCGCAGTCGTTGTTGTGTGGACCGCGCCAATTCCCTTCGCGGTCGCGGTCCATTCTACGCGGTCCGCCGAGTCCAAAATCAAAGGAGTCAAAGTTGAAGTCAAGTAGCCCAGTGCGGCCGCGTTCCATTTAGTGCGGCCCGCACTGACCCCGCAGGGGTATTTTTGTCCAATTTTTTCAGCCTAGTATAAATAGAACATTTTACCATTTTTAGGTTATTTTTTGTATCTTTTGACTTTAGACGTGAGCTGCATCGAGCATTGTAGCCATTTTTGGTAGATTTTTGTAGTTTTGTTTTAGCAATTAATTAATTATGCTTAGTTCTTCATCTTTCAATTTCTTTATCTAGCATGAGTAGCTAAACCCATTAGCTAGGGTTGTGGCTCAACCCTAGTGTGGGTAATTGATAGGTGTTGCCATCTAGGGTTAGATTGACTATGGGTAATTGCTATTTGGGTTGATTTTATGTTTTAATTTAGAATTTGTGGTTGCAAACACTGAATCAAGCTTTGTGGGTTTAACCCTTCTTGAGAAAGAGAGTCTATGACCCCAAAATTTACCCAACAAGGAATTAGGATGGAATCATGAGAAATGATAGTCCCAATTAACGGGTTAAATCTCGAGAGAGTAACCACCCTACTTGAACCCTAGTTGCTCGGTCTAATTTGCCTACCCATTTGGTCTCGAGAGAGTCAATTGGGCAAAATCACTCTCTCTACCGAGAGGTGTGAGAGTGAGTAAAATTGTGCAACGGTTATAGCATAAGTCCCAATTAAGTCAGTCGAACCTTAGTAACATCTACTCGTCAATTAGCCACCTAGGTAGTGTCATGACCCTAGTGCCCTTCTTCCCATTAGATACAACTTAGCAATATTCTCGTAGCATAATTTAGTGATAATTATTAGTTTTATTAAAGTAGTTATAATTCAAAAATCCAAAAATGTTTGAAGTGACATTAGGAGTACAAACACACCTAATTTTACTTTTTTTTATTCAATACTTCCCTTTTTCTTATTTTTTAAATCACTCCCAAAAATTAAAAAAATTAATATTTTTTCGAAATTTTTTATTATTATTTTAAAAATAAAATAATATTAATAGTAATAATTCACCTTTTAAATTTTGTATTTTTACCCTATAATAAAAAGTGTAACAAAGCTAAAAATTGTAGGTTAAAACCCCTAAAATATTTACATAGAAGAAGTGATAAAAAAAAATATTATCAAAAATTAGGTGCTTACAGCTGCCCCTCTTTGTTTGGAAACATGAAGAGTTTTCAAGCAAAGATAAGGTGAGCCAGGTGAATAATTTTTGAACATATTTTTATTCAAAAGGGAAGAAATAAGGATAAGAGAAAAGAGAAAGGGTGCAACCGAGTCTTGATTTTGGACAACCTACATATCCCGGGTTATAGGGGAATCAGGTTACGTGTAGTTCAAGAAGTTTGGTAGCTGGGACTACCATGAAGCTGCGGTTTTACTATTACTGCTAATGTTGCTGCTGATACTGCCTACTGACCTCCTTATTACACCATGACAAAAATGAAGAAGCTAGACTAAGCTATAATCTATACTTTACAAAGATTTATTTCCAAACTTGATCTTGTGACTGATGTTGCTTTGTTGATTTGTGCTTCCTCCACTATTTCTTTACTTCTGGATCGACTTGTGGTTTTCCTTCTGATTTCTGCTGGGGATTTTTGTTGTAACCCTCCGCTTTACTGACTTCAAACTTCAATGTATTCCTCTGTTATATGGGCGGGCTCCCAACTTCAAAACTTAAAAAATGTAAAGACTGAAATGTATTCTTTGCTCTCCAGGCGGGCTCCTGACTGCTAAACTTGAACTGCTTCTCCCTGTTCTCCAAGTGGGTACCTGATTGCTAGACTTGAAATGTATTCTTTGCTCTCCAGGCGGGCTCCTGACTGCTAACTTGAAATGTATTCCCTGCTCTTCAGGCGGGCTCCTGAATTCAACCAAAATAGACGAAAACAAAGGAAATTTTTCTTCCCCAGTTTGGGTATCTGGGAACATATGTAAGTTTAAAACGAATCACATTACCAAATATCAATAAGAACTTGAAAACTAAAACTTGAATTGTACTCCCTTGTTCTCCAGGCGGGTTCCTGACTGCTGAACTTGAATGTATTCCCTGCTCTCCAGGCGGGCTCCTGACTGCTAACTTGAACTGTTACTCCTTGTTCTCCAGGTGGACGTCTGATTGCCAAAACTTGAATTGTATTCCCTTACTCTCCAGGTGGGTGCCTGATTGCCAAAACTTGAATTGTATTCCATTGCTCTCCAGGTGGGCGCCTGATTGCTGAAACTTGAATTGTATTCCCTTTCTCTCCAGGTGGGCGCCTGATTGCTGAAAATTGACTTGCTTCTCCCTGTTCTCCAAGCGGGTCCCTGATTTCAACAAAAATAGACAAAACAAAGAAAATTTTCTGCCCCAGTTTGGTAGTTGGGCGCATATGTGAGTGTTAAACTGAATCATATTACCAAATATTACTAAGAACTTGAAAGTTATGTCCCATTATCCAGGGGGTCCGGACAACTCTTAACTAAACGACAATTTTAAATCTAAGCTATATCTTTTAAAGGTATGACTTCCGCTAAATCTTGTTATCTAAGAGGGACTTAAACTACTCCTCATTATCCAGGAGGGTCCTGACAGCTCTTAACTAAACGACAATTTTAAATCTAAGTTATATCTTCTAAAGGTGTTACTTCCGCTAAATCTTGTTATCTAAAAGGGTCTTAAACTATTCCCCATTATCCAGGAGGTTCCTGACAACTCTTAATTAAATGACAATTTTAAAGCTGAATTATATCTACTGAAGGTATGTCTTAAGCTAAATCTTGTTATCCAAACCAGTTTTAAACTACGTCCCATTATCCAGGAGGGTCCTGACAATCAAAAATCAAGTCTTATCTTAAGAGTGATAATTTTACGGCTAAACTATATTACCCTACAACAGAACTTATGCTAAATCTTGTTATCTAATGGAAATCTTAAAGCTAGGTCCCATTATTCAGGAGGGTCCTGAAAACTCCTAATTGAATCCTATCTTAAACATGCAATCTTTGAAACCAACTTATATTCCTTTGGGGTACATTTATGCTAGATTTTTCTATTAATGATTGTTTCGTTTTTTTAAACTAGGTCCGATTTTCTAGGAGGGTCCTGACAACTCCTAGCTGAATTCTATCTACAGAAAAAAACTTTTTAAACCAACTTATATTCTTTTACGGTACATTTATGTTAGATGTTACTACTCATGATTGTTTTGAATTTTAAACTAAGTCCCATTTTCCAGGAGGGTCCTGAAAATTAAATCTCACCTTAAGAGTGACAACTTCAAAGCTAAATCATATTTCATAAAGGTAAAACTTACGCTAAATCTTATTTTCTATGAAGGTCTTAGAACTAAATCTCATTGTCCAGGAGGGTCCTGAACACTTAAAACTAAATCTCATTATCCAGGAGGGTCCTAAAGAGCCGAGAATGAACTTACCTGAGCCATGCTTTCTTTCTAGAGGATCTCTGCATGACAAACAAAATTCCTTGCCTCTGAACCATGCTTTTCCTCATGGAGGGTTCCTACAGATCGAACAAATTTTCCTTTCCCCTTCTCAAACCGCCTTTGTGCTGACAAAATTTGGGCATGACATTTGAAAAAAATTCAATCTTCCAAGCTTTGATTTGGACACAATATTTGTCCCTGTTTCAAACAAAGAAAACTTGTGAGTTTATAAATATGGTGGTTGCTTTGTGGCATTGACTTTGAAGGCGATTGCTCCTTCACTTCCATGATAACTTTGGTTTCAACTTGAAAGACCTTGCCTGTTTATTGACTGACCATTTTCTCTGTCACCCTTATCACAGAAAATACCTCTGATCCGTTCAGACCCAATACCTTCTATCTGTTGCATTGCTCATGAACCGGCATCTACCAAACCTTTGTGTTTCACATGATCCCCGTGGTATATTGATTATTACCAACTTCAAAGTACACATTTTTCTTTCCCGATTTAAATCACTGGCCTTGGTCTTGAGGTCTATTGCTCCATTGCTTGCCATGATAGCTTTGATTTCTGCATGAAAGATATTGTTTGTCACTGCTTTACCACCTTTTTTTTCCTTGTATTTCACATGGATCCCAATGCATGTTGATTGTTACCAACTCAGTGTATATGTTGTTCTTCCTGGCCATAGCCTTGAGGTCTACTGCTCCCTCGCTTGCCATGATAACTTTGATTTCTACTTGGAAGACCTCGCTTGCCTTTAGTTAACCACTTTTGTCAATCTTAACACAGTAGATACATTTGATCCGTTCACCTAACACCCTCTATTTGTTGCATTGTCTTTGGATTGATATGTACCAAAGCTTTGTATTTTATAAGGATCCCAAAGCAAGTTGATTGTTACCAGTTCAGTGCGCTTGTTGTTCTTTACTGACTTATGATGCTTTGATGTGCTAGCCAGATCTCATTTTGTGCACTTGGAAAGCTGGTGGCAAATTTTGAAGTCATTTCTCATTTGTTTGGACCAAACAGACTCAGCAAAAAGAAGTAAACACGACAAAAGAAACAGAGTAAAGGACAAGGGAAAGAGATGATTCCTAACAAGAAAACTACAAATGAGAAACCTATCAGATTGGATACCAACTCTAACGACCATGACATGCACCTGTGGCCTATTCTGTCAAGCAAGTCTGATGTTCAACTATTGTTGTACCCTCTAAGCCGTGAAACTGGGCTTCAATGCTCCGATTATCCAATCTAATTTACAATCCTTATTCGACTTGTAGTGCCCAAAGGGTTTTCACCATCAAGCCTCTCTCATATCAACTTTCGTCGCCTCAATGTGCCTATAAGCACGTGATTTTTGCCCTATATGAGAATTACTACAAAAAATTCCAAAAATAAAACAATTTTTTGATTGTTTGCAATTGTTGTGAATTTTGTGTTATTTTTCTTGTATTGTTTGCATTTGTTTGTGCATGTTTATTTGCTAAATTAATAAAAAAAAATACAAAAATATGTCGCATTTGCATTTAGGATTTAGGTTTGCAATTATGAGTAATTAAGTTTGTTTTACAAGAATTACAAAAATAGGCATCTTTCGCATTTTTAACATTTAATGTCCAAATTGTGTGATTTAATTTTATTGATGTTTAATTTTAGGTGATAATTATTATCAGAAGTTAATTAGTATTTTAAGATAATTTTGGTTATTATAATTTAATTTCATACATTTTAGTTTTATCAATAAGTAAAAGAAAAGAGAACAAAAAATAGACGAAAATCGGATTGGACTTCTTCTTCAATTTTAAACCACAGGCCCAAAGATACCCAACCTTCCCCTACGACACGGTCCATTTCGACCCGGGTCGACCCAGTCCATAACCCCAAGGACCCAACACCCCTATCTCCCTATCTTTCATTTTTCACAAAACAAAACCCTAAAAACAAAACCATCCGCCCCCCTTTGCTGCACCATCTTCCCCAAACACCCCCTCCACCTTCAACCCTCCCATGGCTGTCCTCACTACTTCCCTTCCACCTCACGACCAGCTGCTCCGCCAAGCAAGCATCCATGAACGTCGACCACCCTCAAGTCCACAAACCTCCTCCTCACAACCAGTGCTGCCGCTGTTTCGTCTTCATTCTCCGTTGTAAAACTAACCACCATGAACGACGTTGACCACTGCTGTTGCTTCATCTTCTTCATCACCTTCTCCGTCGGCGACCACCAACAGCACAGCAGCTCCAAACAAAAGCCAAGCAGGCTGCTTTCTTCTTCGTCTTCGTCGTCGAGCTCGAGCTCCCATGGCTGCCTTCCTCGTCGACCAGTGGCGACCACCAACAACCCGCAGCTTTCACAGTTGTCCTTCACCTCCAGCCATGAATGACCACAGCTCGATCGTCACGTCCAAAAGAGCATCGCCGCCTCCATTGCCCGCCACCAGTTGGGCAGCGTTGCTGCTGCTGCTTCGTTCTTCTTCTTGGCAAACAAACGAACCAGCCCCCACTGCTTCATCTCCCCGTCGTCAACCTCCAAACGTCCGACCAGTGACCCCCATCGTTCTGCTTCTAACTCCAGTCAACTAGCTCGTCAAGGTTCCGTTCAAATCCGGGCTTCAAACTAGTAGGTTTCCATTCTGTTGTCTCTTAGTTTTCATTCCTTTTCTTCTTGTGTTTGTATGCCAATGGTTTGGTTTGAATTTGAACCTAGACCTTTGTTTGTATTAGAGATAATTTGTGTTCATATTTTGTTTGAAGTTGGTTAGTTGTTCGTCAAGTGATTTAATGTCGAGTGTTCATTTTAGTTTGAATCATTTCATCCTTGTTATAATGTTGTTAGATTTAATTTGAAGTTCAATTGATTTTTGAGTTTAGTGATTTGAATCTACTTGTTTGTTATGATCAATTTGTTATTGTTGTTGAATCTGAAAGTAGGTTTGTTGTTAAAAAATATTGTTCAGTCAAAATAATTCCAGTTGTTTCTTTGTTGTTCATCATTTAGTTTGAATTTGTTTAGGAATTGGTTATAGCTGTTGTATTTTGGTTAGAATTGATTAGGCGAATTGGTTATAGCTGATGGGGGTAGATTGGTAAAATGCAGTATTTTTAGGGGTAAAATGGTAATTTCAGTAAGGTCGGAGGGGTATTTTTGGAATTAAAAATTTGGACAATTATTTAATCTGAGTGCTCCGCCCACTAGGCATTAATAATATTACAATAGTGCATGGTGGGGGACAAGACATGTAATGGTGGGAATGAATACATTATTTAATACATGGTGGGGGACAAGACATGTTGTAATGGGCAATAATTCATTGTTTAATATAGTGGGGGACAAGACATGTAATGGTGAGAATGAATACATTGTTTAATACATGGTGGGGGACAAGACATGTTGTAATGGGCAATAATTCATTGTTTAATATAGTGAGGGACAAGACATATGGTGGTGGGAATTAATGTATTTGTTTAGTATAGTGGGGAACAAAGCATGCAAGTGAGGGGAACAAAACATAATGGGATGGAGAGATTAAAAAGGGATTGATTAAAGTATGTTGCTCATACCTGCTTTGGGTTATAAATAGAGTCACTTAGGATGGTTTTGAAGAGAGGATTTTTTTGGGGAGAGAGGAAGACATTCTGGAAATCTAGAGAAGGGTTGAACATTTCTCTGAAAATCTTAAGAGAGTGTAGGAAAGTTTAAAAAGAGAAAACAAAAACAAAGTGAGAGACGAGTTTAGTTTCGGGTTTAATACACGCGTGGTTGAGTCTGTTTGTGGTGATGTGGGTTGTTGATGTTTAGTCTTTTTACAAACTTTTGGGGTTTGTTCTATCGAGCTTGCTTGGTTTTCTTCAAACTTTTCCAGGGCCTCGAATCTGGTTTGACTTGCTGCTGTTGGGTTGCCGTTGCATTGTTGTGTTATTACTGTTGCTGACTCCTCCTTCTTTTCTTCTTGTATTGCCATTTCCAGGTACATGTCCTGAATCTCAAACCATGTAGCTGTCCATTTGGAATGAAATGAAAAATGGAAATATAGCTTCATTGAAAGCTTTAGTTCTTGCCGTATTTTATTATAATGGATTGTAGTAGTTTGGAATGTGATTAAAATTGTTTTACAACGATTTAGAATGGTTCGGACTGTCGAACTCATGGACTGTTCGGGACATTTGATAGTTTGTTAAGACATGTGGTAATTTAATTTCATTTAGTGTAGTTAAGCTTTAAAAATCAGAAGTTATTCAAAACATAAAGCGATCTTGTGATTCACAGTCCTCACTCGTCCTAATAATCGGCAGTGCAATCCCGGAGTCATACTGTTTTGTACTTAGTAATGGCAATTGTGAGTTAGTTCAAAACTGGAGGTATAATTTGACTGTTGGATTTGTTTAACACTAATTAGCCTAGAATAGTTTGTTGATTAACTCTGTTAAAGGAAATAAGTTTGGAAATTGATTCTGGACTTGCCTTTTTTGATAATTGGATATTTGAATGATTGTGGATAATTAGTTAAGGTTAATTGCAACATGAGTTAGGAAGTATTATTAACTAGGATTCCTCCCTTTATTTTAGAAACAAACTTAATAGAAATGTAGTCACTTTAGGATTGCCCTTTTTAAAAAAAGAAATGAGACGAGCTTAAACGCAAGCTACAGGGCCCTCAATAAATGGTTAATAATTAATTGAACTTCGGATGGGCCGTTTTAGCAAGATTTCACGGCCTTCTCAAAAATAATAATGCGCTAGTCGCTTTAGGCGCGCCTTTAATAATTTACTTTCTTAAATGTGGGTGTACATTGATGTGACCCAAATCCAAATCTCAACGGAGTCAAAGTGTGTCGACGACCACGGGTACATTGATTGTGACGTGGTTCGAGATACATTTTCACAACATTGCAATTCTCTGTAAAATAATAATAATAATAATAATAATAATGAAAGCGGTAAAGAGTTAAAATCTGCACATAAGTTCATATTTGTATAAAATCAGATAATCAAGCCGAATATGATAGTTGAGCGACCGTGCTAGAACCACGGAACTCGGGAATGCCTAACACCTTCTCCCGGGTTAACAGAATTCCTTATCCGGATTTCTGGTGCGCAGACTGTTAAATAGAGTCATTCTTTTCCTCGATTCGGGATTCAACCGGTGACTTGGGATACCATAAATTTTCCAAGTGGAGACTCTGAATCTTTAAAACAAATCTCCTTTCGATTGTCCTTTAATTGGAAAAACTCCCATCCGCGTCCCTTTGCGGCGGCGCGGGCGAAAAAGGAGGTGTGATAGCTCTGGCGACTCTACTGGGGACCGAACCTAGAATCTCTGGTTCAGGGTTCAGAATTCGAGCTTAGATAAATTGTTATATTTGGCTTTATCTGATTTTTACATGTTTGAGCCTAATGTGTTAAATGATGCTTTTACCGCTTTGATATTATCTGAACTGTATATAAACTGTGCCGAAACCCTTTTCTTCTTACCTCCGGGGAGGAGCTTGCTGGTCGAGACTCCCTATTCTGTTAGTGTCATATCTTGAAATAAGAAAGAGGCCGGACAAGTTACAAAGCCGGACGATCCCGCGGGTCCCCGGTACGTAGCCCCCTCCTCGACTCGAGTTGTCCGCTCGGGTACACAGTCTAGAATAAATACCCAGGTTATGAACCTAGAATAACTCAGCTTGATGCTGGATCCCTAGTAGGAACGTTTGTTTGCATCACGTGCATTTGACTTTGGAGGCTCAACACAGGGGTTGGGTCTGTCTAGGACAGGTGTACCAAAAAATGAAAATGATCATCCTGATGCATCTTACTTGCTTCTACCTGTGCATTTATTTGATTCGGACTTGCGTGTTGACCGGCTTTTGAATATTTTGAGGAAAGAGAAATAGAGGTACGAGGGTTAAAAACCGTTAAATCGCCTGTTTTGAAAACTAGTGTCCAAATAGTGTCGAAACTCTGCTGAATTTTTGAGAAAATGAAAAAAACAAAGAAAAGAAAAAAAAAAGAGAAAAAGAAAAAAAAGGGATTTTTGTTTATGAAAAATAGTTTTATTTGCCAATAAAAAAAGAGTCTTGTTTCAAAAGAAGTTTGTTTTATCGGCGAACTACGCTGGTTTGATTCTCACAGGATGTGAGATACGTAGGCAACCCTCATCGGGTCCAACCTCCCCTTTTGCAAAAATAGCAACAAAAAAATGTGTCAATTTTAATTTTTGTCATAAACAAGTCGGGTGATGCCGCTTTTTGTCAAATATAGCCGAATGTTCCCGAATGTGAGATACGTAGGCAACCCTCATCGGGTCCAACCTCCCCTTTTGCAAAAATAGCAACAAAAAAATGTGTCAATTTTAATTTTTGTCATAAATAAGTCGGGTGATGCCGCTTTTTGTCAAATATAGCCGAATGTTCCCGAAAGGGACGCCGGAAGGCTGACTTTGCATAAACGGCCACCTTAGGTCGTTTTTTAGTTTTTCGGCCGTTAGACCCACACAGCCTTAGAATCTTCGTCCCCGAGACGTTGAAAGGTCGTGTTTGCAAATATCTGGTTTATATTTTTGAAAAGAAAAAAAAAACAAGAAAAAGAGTCATAAATAAGTCGGTGGTGTTGTTTTTGCCAAAAATAGCCGAATGATCCCGAAAGGGACGCCGGAAGACTCACTTTACATTAATAGCCACAATTAATCATTGTTTTAGGATTTTGGCCGGTTGGCCCACATAGCCTTAAAATCGTCGTCCCCGAGATGCTGAAAGGCCGTGTCTGCAATATTGGGTCTTCTATTTTGAAAAAAAAAGTCATAAATAAGTCGGGTGATACTGTTTTTGGCAAAAATAGCCGAATGTTCCCGAAAGAGGTGCTGGAAGGCTGACTTTGCATAAACAGCCACCTTTGGGTCATTTTTTTGATTTTGGCCAATTGACCCACACAGCCTTAAAATCTTCGTCGCTGAGGTGCTGAAAGGTCGTCTTTGCAAAACCTGGCCTTTTATTTTAATTTGAAAAAAAAAAAGAGTCAGTGGTCAAGTAAATACCGCTTAGATTTTTAGTCAAAATAAGCCATTCCAGCTTCGGAGATTTATTAAATCGTTCTTGCTGAGATAGCCTTAGAGTATCTTTCAGTTGTCGAAAGGCTATTTTCGTAAAAGAACGGACAAGTTTGTAAAATGTCATAAAATTATCCTCCCCGGCCTCAAAATTCATGTGAAATTTGGAAGGGGCCACGTTTGCAAAAATAACCATTTGGTTGCATTTGTCAAACAGAGAAAGGAAGCTGGTCGTTTGTTTTTGAGTTTGTAAATCTTTTGATTAGAATATGTGGGTTGTTTGATTTTCGAGTTTGTAGGTCATCTTTAAATCTTTGAAGCCCAGTTTGTTTTATTATGAAAATTGAAAATTCCAAAAAAAAAATGTTTCATTGTTGTTACCTTTCATTTTGGCAGAACTACGCCCGGTCTGATTCATGCGGGGACATGATACGTAGGCAATCCACATAAGATTCGACCACCCTTAAAAAGTAAAATTAAAAAAAAAAGAGAAAAAAAAGAAGAAAAAAGGGAGCACAATTACAAGAAGCCGGAATTACGCACGTAATTGAAGCAAATGCATGATATAAAGGGTTAACTGCCTAGTTGCATTGCATCCTCAATGTGTGTTTTTCCTATCTGTGAAAAACCCTAACGCTAACTGGTTGCTCTCATTTTTGTTCCCTTTTCAATCTTTAGAAAGGTGTTTGGTTGTGGTTCTGAAAGTAACGCTTCCCTGCAACACAAAGGCAAAAAAACAATGGCAGAGAACAACAGAGCTAAGTGGGTTGGTACTGATGCCCGAAAGCGGTTGGTTGAACAGGACTACGGGTTGGTAGAAGAGGTAAAAATGTTGAGACAGCATGTGGCAGACATGTATCAGGCATGGATGACTGGGAAAGCACCACCCCCGCCACCGCCTAGCTTCTTAAACTCTGTCCTTACCCAAGCACCCAACACCATAATGGATGATCCTCCATACTCTCCATCCCAACCCACTTATGATAGCTTTCCCAGCCACCCGAGTAGTTCCATCACTTGTCAACGCTACTCCTATCCCCAACGCTACTTCTCTCCACGAGACTCCCAAAGACATGTTTCGCTTTCCAAATCCCCAGCTCCACAAAATGCCTATCCACCCTCACAAGCCTACCGAAAGCCATCTGGATCAGGTTTCCGGCCCAATCAAGCATTCAAGAATGAGAGGTTGCTGGAAAAAAAAAAGAAAGGCTTTCACCCCTATTGGAGGATCATATGCCGGTTTGTTCCAAAAGTTGAATCATTTGGACATGTTGAAGTCGATTCATATAAAAATGCCAAACCCTCTGTCAAAGAAGCTTGATTTTTCTAGAAGGTGCGCATATTGATCAGATGCACCAGGGCATGACACAGAGAAGTGTTGGAAGCCGAAGGAAGCAATTCAGAAGCTTATTGATGCAGGTGACATTGTCGTGCAAAATTCGGATGCAACAGACACTAGCCAAAGTCCATCGCCTATTCGAAGTGAGATGCATAGGTTGAATATGACTTGTTTTGAAAAGGAGAATGAGAATTCTTCTGAGATCCTCGGAGGTCCGCGCGTTGCAAAGTTTTCAGTGCTATCAGACGTTGTTCTTAAGAACGAGCCCGCAAAGGGAACCCAAAAGCAATTTGTTAAGAACAGTGAGACGGAAGTTGGTGGAGGTCCCAGTAAGGTTGATGCCGAATTCAGTGGCTAAGATGCCGAGCTTGGCAATTGGAAAGACGCTCCTTTCTTGGTTGGTCAGGGAGGAGTTTTGGTGGTTCATTTTGTTATCATTTTTGTTGTCCGGGTTATTTGCAGGGTTGTAATCCAGATATTGTCTTGTGTCAAACCCTCTTATCCTTCCATTTTGTCATAGTTGTTTGTTTAGTGTTGTCTAGGATTTGTTTTGGGGTTTGTTCCAAGGTCGTACCCCAGTTGTTTTGCTTGTTTTGTTATACGAATCGTTTCACCGCCTGTCTAATGCAAATTCCGGTCTTATGTTACTTTTCGTCATCTTCTTTGTTTAATTCTTTTATCCTTTTTGTCTGTTCAACGCCGATTCTGGTGACATGACATGCGTGCACAGTTTAGGCCTAATCTTAATAGTTAATCATAAAGACATGGGGAGATGTTCGGGACACTTAAGGGAAATAGGAACAGCGTGAGATCCTTTGAAGCCCGAGCCACGTGAAACTGGGGCAAATAAAACATAAAGAAAAACCATAAAAGCAAGTGAGAGTGTTGCCCAACGGTGCTTTAAAAATGATAAATGAAAAGGCGAATGTGTGAATATAATTGCCAAGTCCAACGCCATCAGAAGAGGCTACAAATCTTTGTTTAATTGTGTTGTTTGCACTTGACACGTTTTGAAGACTGGAATGACGAAGGCATTTTGTTCTGCTACCTAAACACTTTATCATTCGTTACCCCTTTTGAGCCTTATTTATTTTCTTTCATACCCCTCGTTCGGAATCAGTAGCCAAGGTTAGAAACAAAAACGTGGAAGAAAAAAGAAAAAGAAAAAAAAAGAAAAGAAAGTAACAAAAAAACAATAAAAACAACAAAAGAGAAAAAAATAAAAAGAAAATAAAAAATGATAACAAAAACAAAAGAAAGTCAGAAGAAAACAAAGGAATTGGGAACTACGTTTGACTTGATTCCTCAAAGAGGATACGTAGGCGCTTCACGGCTCGGTCATATTGTGCATAGAGTGCATAAGTGTGCATAGTGTAAAATAAAAAATAAAAATCCCCAAGAAAGAAACTGGGGCAGAAGTTGTGCTTGATGTAGAGAAAGCCAGTTCCGAAGGTTGTAAATTTTGAACCCAAATTGATTCGTTTTGAGCCGCTAATACCCTTTCTTTCTAGCCCTATCCAAAACCCTACGTTACGGTCCAAAGAAAGACCTTTTGACCAGTCTTCGAAAGATACCAAGCCATACAAACGGAAGTCGGGGATAGCACCCCGATTCCCAACAGAGAAGAGGATCATGGACTGGAAATGAATTGATAGCCGAAAAGAAACCCCAGCAGAGAGAGTCATATCGGCAACACTCCAAATCCCCAGCCGGAAAGTGATACAAATGAGAGAGTCTTATCGGTGAAAATATTCACGGACATCATAAGGCGATGAAAGTTGAGAGAAAAAAAACCAAAATGAGAGAGGCTTGACAGTGAAAACCCTTCGGGCACTACAAGTCGAATAAAGATTGAGAATCAGATGGAAATCACCAGACGAAAGTTGTGAAAGGCGATTAACGACAGAGGATAGGCCATATATGCAGGTCATGACCATTAGGGTTGGTATCCGCAGTTGATAGGTTTTTATTTTACAGTTTCCTCATAGAGAGTCATCTCTTTCCTTTGTCTTTTATTCTGTTCCTTTTTATCTTTCTCCTTTCATAGAAAAATTCCCCAATAGAGTCTGTTTGGTCAGAACAAGTGAGAAATGACTTCAAAATCTACCATCAGCTTTCCAATTATGCAAGATGAGATCTGACTAGTACATCCAAGTGGTATAGTCAGCAAGGAACAAGCGTGAGGCCAGTATCAAGAAAGATATCCCCCCAGCAAGAGGGACTTAACAAAAGGATGGACGAGTGTCAAGAGGGATATCCTCGCCGAAATCAAAGGTTATAGACCTCAAGCCCAAGGCCCATGGACAAATCAAGAAAGAACAACGCGGAGAGCGATGGGCATGATTTGGGAAATTTATATGAGACTAAAAGGTCGAGGAAATGCCAGTTTCCGAGCTATGCCACAAAAGAAGAGGGATATCCCCAGCAGAAAAGGTTGTTTCAGTGACACGAATAGACAAAGAAAGTGGTTAATCAATGAACATGCACGATCTTCAAGTGACATCAACTGTCATGAAAATGTATGAGGTCAAATAAGGAGACCGGGAAAATGGTTAAGAGGTTTGGGAATAATGAATCGTCAAGAAGGGCGGAAGGTATCAGCCCAAGCTTCAAGATGGACAGACAACGCATAGATGGAGAATGGTTGATGGCATCCCCAGCAAGAGTATCGCAACCAACCACTACATTTTAAACTGACCAAATTTTCTTTGATTTAAAGTAGGGACAGGGAATGCTACCGATGACAAAAAGATGCGCCACAAGAAAGATTGTCAAACTAGGGCAGAAAATTTTCGTTCATTGCGAAAATTTTCGGGAAGTATAACACAAGTTTGGTGAAAAGCGGTATCCCCAACAGTTTTTCGGGGAAAGGCAAAACGAGTTTTAAGGGAGGTAGTATTCGAAGGAAGAAGATAACAAAACAAATAAAAATTAATTAAAAAAAAAAAGAGAAAAACCAGTTTTGCAAAAGGAAACAGTTTGCAGAGGAATGAAACATCCTACTTAAAGGAAGTAGCTTTGGAAGGAGTAAGATAACATATTTTACTCAGCAGAGTTATTCTCAGCAGTGTTATCCCCAGCAGTGTTACTCAGCGGTTTGCAGTGTTATCCCCAGCAGATCATCGAGATGTAGAAGCATCCTCGACAGATTTTTGACCAAGTTTCAAGAGGGTCGGACAACACAGAGTGGGGAAGGAAGAAAAGGAAAATTCATCCCCAGCAAAATAATCCCCAGCAAGTTTTGATAGCGTAATGAAACACAGAGCGGGGAAGGGAGAAAGGGAAAAATAAACCCCAACAGGAGTGGCACGACCACTCACCATGTTTTAAAACTAACAAATTTTCTTTGATTTGAAGCAGGAAAAGGAAAACTTATTAATGGAGAAAAACATGCCACAAGGAAAAACACCAAAACTGAGGCAGAAAATTTTCTGCCATTGTCGAAACTTTTCTCGGAGGAACGAGGAATTCAATTCAAGTTTTAAGGGATAGCAAGACAGCACGATTTTAAGAAAAACAATCGGAGGTAAGACAATTTCAAGTTTTGAAGATATTTTGGGTTCATCCGCCCTCGAATAGGATATTTTGGGTTCGTCCGCCCTCGAATAGGATATTTTGGATTCGTCCGCCCTCGAATAGTATATTTTGGGTTCATCCGCCCTCGAATAGGATATTTTGGGTTCATCCGCCCTCGAATAGGATATTTTGGGTTCATCCGCCCTCGAATAGGATATTTTGGGTTCATCCGCCCTCGAATAGGATATTTTGGGTTCATCCGCCTTCGAATAGGATATTTTGGGTTCATCCGCCCTCGAATAGGATATTTTGGGTTCATCCGCCCTCGAATAGGATATTTTGGGTTCATCCGCCCTCGAATAGGATATTTTGGGTTCATCCGCCCTTGAATAGGATATTTTGGGTTCGTCCGCCCTCGAATAGGATATTTTGGGTTCATCCGCCCTCGAATAAGGATATTTTGGGTCTATCCTCCCTCGAATAGGATATGATGGGTCTATCCGCACTCTAATAGGATATTGAATCTATTCGACCCGAGTGGTCCGGCTTGTATAAACATTGCCAAAATATATATTTTCATAAAGCATTGCCAAATGCATATTTTAAAAGTTGTTGGGGTCAAGAGCCCCCCCCCCTGAAGAACAGAATGGCGTTTTATTTTAAACGTTGTTGAGGTCAGGAGCCCCCCCTGAAGAACAGAATGGTTATTTATTTTTCGAAGTTGTTGAAATCTCGCCCGCCTAAAGAAAGGAATGGAGTTTTTTAAAAGTTGTTGAGGTCAGGAGCCCCTCCCCTAAAGAACAGAATGGCGATTTATTTTTAAACGTTGTTGTTGAGGTCAGGAGCCCCCTGAAGAACAGAATGGCGATTTATTTTTCGAAATTGTTGAAACTCGCCCGCCTAAAGAAAGGAATGGCATTTTATTTTCAAAGTTGTTGTTGAGGTCAGGAGTCCCCCCTGAAGAACAGAATGGCGATTTATTTTTAAAAGTTGTTGTTGAGGTCAGGAGCCCCCCTGAAGAACAGAATGACGCTTTATTTTCAAAGTTGTTGGCTGAAGTTGGGAGCCCGCCCATATAACAGAGGAATACATTTCAAGTCAGTAAAGCATAGGAATACAACCGAAATACCCAGCGGGAAACAACAAAAATCCCCAGCACAGGAAGGCAGTTCAAGATCCAATGGAAAAATAATGCGAAGCTCCCGAGAAGGACATAAGCAGTTCGAGGTCGGCAGTCAAGGGGAAATACAAGACAAGAAATACCAGAGGAGTCACCGAGACATCGTAGCAACAAGAGATACAAGAGCACGACTGAAGATCTAGATAAGATTTTGTAATTCATAGACTATAGTTTAGTCTAGCTTTTTGTTTTCTTTCAGCATGGTGTAATAAGGTGGTCAGCAAGCAGTAATAACAGCATGCAACAGCAGTAACATTGCAGTCTCATGGTAGTCCCAGCTACCAAAACTTCCCGAACTACATTAACCTGATTCCCTTCTAGCCAGGGATATGTAGGAAACCTTTGAAGCAAAGGTTCGGTTAAATCTTTTTCAAAAAAATGCTTCACACGGAGTACTCGGATGGGCAAAAATCGCTCACTTTATCTTTGCACGAAAACTCTTCGTGTCTTCGGACAAAGAGGGGCAGCGCACCAGAAATACGGATAAGGAATTCTGTTAATCCGGGAGAAGGTGTTAGGCATTCCTGATTGTTTGCAATTGTTGTGAATATTGTTTTATTTTTCTTGTATTGTTTGTATTTGTCTTTGCATGTTTATTTGCTAAATTAATAAAAAAAATACAAAAATATGTCGCATTTGCATTTAGGATTTAGGTTTGCAATTATGAGAAATTAAGTTTGTTTTACAAGAATTACAAAAATAGGCATCTTTCGCATTTTTAGCATTTAATGTCCAAATTGTGTGATTTTATTTTATTGATGTTCAATTTTGGGTGATAATTATTATCAGAAGTTAATTAGTATTTTAAGATAATTTTGGTTTTTATAATTTAATTTCATACATTTTAGTTTTATCAATAAGTAAAAGAAAAGAGAACAAAAAATAGACGAAAATCGGATTGGGCCTCTTCTTCAATTTTAAACCACAGGCCCAAAGATACCCAACCTTCCCCTACGACCCGGTCCATTTCGACCCGGGTCGACCCAGTCCATAACCCCAAAGACCCAACACCCCTATCTCCCTATCTTTCATTTTTCACAAAACAAAACCCTAAAAATAAAACCATCCGCCCCTTTTGCTGCACCATCTTCCCCAAACACCCCCTCCACCTTCAACCCTCCCATGGCTTCCCTCGTTATTTCCCTTCCACCTCACGACCAGTTGCTCTGCCAAGCAAGCATCCATGAACGTCGACCACCCTCCAGTCCACAAGCCTCCTCCTCACGACCAGTGCTGCTGCTGCTTCGTCTTCATTCTCCATCGTGAAACTAACCACCATGAACGACGTCGACCACTGCTACTGCTTCATCTTCTTCATCACCTTCTCTGTCGGCGACCATCAACAACACAGCAGCTCCAAACAAAAGCCAAGCAGGCTGCTTTCTTCTTCGTCTTCATCGTCGAGCTCGAGCTCCCATGGCTGCCTTCCTCGTCGACCAGTGGCGACCACTAACAGCCCGCAGCTTTCACAGTTGTCCTTCACCTCCAGCTATGAACGACCACAGCTCGATCGTCACGTCCAAAAGAGCATCGCCGCCTCCATTGCCCGCCACTAGTTGGGCAGCGTTACTGCTGCTGCTTCGTTCTTCTTCTTGGCAAACAAACGAACCAGCCCCCACTGCTTCATCTCCCCGTCGTCAACCTCCAAACGTCCGACCAGTGACCCCCATCGTTCTGCTTCTAACTCTAGTCAACTAGCTCGTCAAGGTTCCGTTCAAATCCGGGCTTCAAACTAGTAGGTTTCCATTCTGTTGTCTCTTAGTTTTCATTCAGCGAATTCATCTTCCGTTCCTTTTCTTCTTGTGTTTGTGTGCCAATGGTTTGTTTGAATTCGAACCTAGACCTTTGTTTGTATTAGACATAATTTGTGTTCATATTTTGTTTGAAGTTTGTTAGTTGTTCGTCAAGTGATTTAATGTCGAGTGTTCATTTTAGTTTGAATCATTTCATCCTTGTTATAATGTTGTTAGATTTAATTTGAAGTTCAATTGATTTTTGAGTTTAGTGATTTGAATCTACTTATTTGTTATGATCAATTTGTTATTGTTGTTGAATCTGAAAGTAGGTTTGTTGTTAAAAAATACTGTTCAGTCAAAATAATTCTAGTTGTTTCTTTGTTGTTCATCATTTAGTTTGAATTTGTTTAGGAATTGGTTATAGCTGTTATATTTTGGTTAGAATTGATTAGGCGAATTGGTTATAGCTGATAGGGGTAGATTGGTAAAATGCAGTATTTTCAGGGGTAAAATGGTAATTTCAGTAAGGTCGGAGGGGTATTATTGAAATTGAAAATTTGGACAATTATTTAATCTGAGTGCTCCGCCCACTAGGCATTAATAATATTACAATAGTACATGGTGGGGGACAAGACATATAATGGTGGGAATGAATACATTGTTTAATACATGGTGGGGGACAAGACATGTTGTAATGGCAATAATTCATTGTTTAATATAGTGGGGGACAAGACACGTAATGGTGGGAATGAATACATTGTTTAATACATGGTGGGGGTCAAGACATGTTGTAATGGGCAATAATTCATTGTTTAATATAGTGGGGGACAAGACATATGGTGGTGGAAATTAATGTATTTGTTTAGTATAGTGGGGAACAAAGCATGAAAGTGTGGGAAACAAAACATAATGGGATGGAGAGATTAAAAAGGGATTGATTAAAGTATGTTGCCCATACCTACTTTGGGTTATAAATAGAGTCACTTAGGATGGTTTTGAAGAGAGGATTTTTTTGGGGAGAGAGGAAGACATTCTGGAAATCTAAAGAAGGGTTGAACATTTCTCTGAAAATCTTAAGAGAGTGTTGGAGAGTTTAAAAAGAGAAAACAAAAACAAAGTGAGAAACGAGTTTAGTTTCGGGTTTAATACACGCGTGGTTGAGTCAGTTTATGGTGATGTGGGTTGTTGTTCTTTAGTCTTTTTACAAACTTTTGGGGTTTGTTCTATCGAGATTGCTTGGTTTTCTTCAAACTTTTCCCGGGCCTCGAATCTGGTTTGACTTGCTGCTGTTGGGTTGCTGCTGCGTTGCTGTGTTATTACTGTTGCTGACTCCTCCTTCTTTTCTTCTTGTATTGCCATTTCCAGGTACATGTCCTGAATCTCAAACCATGTAGCTGTCCATTTGGAATGAAATGAAAAATGGAAATATAGCCTCATTGAAAGCTTTAGTTCTTGCCATATTTTATCATAATGGATTGTAGTAGTTTGGAATGTGATAAAATTGTTTTACAACGATTTAGATTGGTTCAGACTGTCGAACTCATGGACTGTTCGGGACATTTGATAGTTTGTTAAGACATGTGGTAATTTAATTTCATTTAGTGTAGTTAAGCTTTAAAAATCAGAAGTTATTCAAAACATAAAGCGATCTTGTGATTCACAATCCTCAATCGTCCTAATAATTGGCAGTGCAATCCCGGAGTCATACTGTTTTGTACTTAGTAATGGCAATTGTGAGTTAGTTCAAAACTGGAGGAGTAATTTGACTGTTGGATTTGTTTAACACTAATTAGCCTAGAATAGTTTGTTGATTAACTCTGTTAAAGGAAATAAGTTTGGAAATTGATTCTGGACTTGCCTTTTTTGATAATTGGATATTTGAATGATTGTGGATAATTAGTTAAGGTTAATTGCAACATGAGTTAGGAAGTATTATTAACTAGGATTCCTCCCTTTATTTTAGAAACAAACTTAATAGAAATGTAGTCACTTTAGGATTGCCCTTTTTAAAAAAAGAAATGAGACGAGCTTAAACGCAAGCTACAGGGCCCTCAATAAATGGTTAATAATTAATTGAACTTCGGATGGGCCGTTTTAGCAAGATTTCACGGCCTTCTCAAAAATAATAATGCGCTAGTCGCTTTAGGCGCGCCTTTAATAATTTACTTTCTTAAATGTGGGTGTACATTGATGTGACCCAAATCCAAATCTCAACGGAGTCAAAGTGTGTCGACGACCACGGGTACATTGATTGTGACGTGGTTCGAGATACATTTTCACAACATTGCAATTCTCTGTAAAATAATAATAATAATAATAATAATGAAAGCGGTAAAGAGTTAAAATCTGCACATAAGTTCATATTTGTATAAAATCAGATAATCAAGCCGAATATGATAGTTGAGCGACCGTGCTAGAACCACGGAACTCGGGAATGCCTAACACCTTCTCCCGGGTTAACAGAATTCCTTATCCGGATTTCTGGTGCGCAGACTGTTAAATAGAGTCATTCTTTTCCTCGATTCGGGATTCAACCGGTGACTTGGGATACCATAAATTTTCCAAGTGGAGACTCTGAATCTTTAAAACAAATCCCCTTTCGATTGTCCTTTAATTGGAAAAACTCTCATTCGCGTCCCTTTGCGGCGGCGCGGGCAAAAAAGGAGGTGTGACAGTGCCCGTGAAGGTTTTCACCAATAAGACTCTCTCATTTTTATTTCTCTCGACTCCCATAGCCTTACGGTGCCTGTGAGGGTTTTCACCGATAAGACTCTCTCATTTTTATTACTTTTCCTGCTTGGACCAGAGTGTTACCCTGATATGAATCACCTCTATTTGCTCGAATTGGCATCTCTCGAAGACTGATCGGAAGGTCTTTATTTGGACTGTAATGTGGGATTTTGGATGGGGTTAGAAAGAAAGGGTATCAAAGGCTCAAAACAGTTCGACATGAGTTTAAAATTACAACTTTTGAAATCAGATTTCTTACAGCAAACACAACTTCTGCCCCAGTTTCTTTGCTTAGGGACTTTTGGATTTTTATTTTGATGGGACCGAACCATGAGGCTGCCTACGTATCCTTAAAAGGAATCAGGTCGAACGTAGTTCATGTCATACAAATTACTTTGTTGTTGTGATTTTTCTTTTCTTTTTCTTCTTCTTCCTCTTCTTTTCTCTTCTTTCTTCCTTTTCTCTTTTTGTTGTTTTATTGTTTTTTTTTTCTTTTTCCTTTTTCTTCTCTCTTTTTTTTCCTTTTCTTCTTCTTTTTCTTCTCCTTTTTTCATTCTTTTTCTTTTCTCTTTTTCCTTCACTTATCTTTCATGCTTGCGTTTCTGACCTTTGCTACTGATTCCAAAAGAGGGATATGAAAGAAAATAAATAAGGCTCAAAGGGGTAACGAAGGATAAAGTGTTTAGATAGCAGAACAAAATGCATTCGTCATTCCAATCTCCAAAACATGTCAAGTGCAAACTACACAATTAAACAAACCAAGGAAAACATTCGTATCATCTTCTGATTGTACCAGACTTGATAACCATATCCACGCATTCGCTTTCTACATCTGTTAACTACAAAGCACTATTGGACAACACCATCACTCTCATTACCATGAACGACCCCTATCAATTTGGGGCAAACTTGCCGTTGGCTTCAACCTGATGCGGCAGGATGCATTTCAATAGGGTTTCTCTATGTTCTATCTGCCCCAGTTTCACGCAATTCGGGCTTGAAGTGATCTCAAAATGTCTTTACTTATTTCGCTCAAATGTCCCTATCATCTATAAAATTGTTTCATTGCTTCATGACTAAACTGACTCTTTTTTTAAGACCAGGCTGAGAATTATGCATGCATGTCATGTCACTAGAGTCAACAGGGAAAGAATTGTAAAAAGAAAAGAGAACTAAACAAAATGACCATAAATAACAGAAAACGGAAACTTGCATTAGATAGATGGTGAAGGCTTTTGAACAACAAAACAAGCACTAAACTGGGGTTACAAACCTGGAACAACCTAGACAGCACTAAAGGAGTTACTATGACTAAACAAACCAGGCAAAAATAAAAGGATAGAAAGGTTTGAGTCATAAGACCATATCCGGATTACAACCCTTGGAATAATCCGGACAATAGAAATGACAACAAAATAAACCACCAAACTCCTCCCTGGATAACCAAGAAAAGAGCGTCTTTCCAATCACCAAACTCAACATCTTAGCCACTGACTTCTGCATCAACAATACTAGGACCTTCACAAGTCTCCATCACATTGTTCTTAGCAAATTTCTTTTGGGTTCCCTTTGCCTGCTCTTTCTTAGGATCAACCTCTAATAGCGTTGAAAGCTTTGTAGCATGTGGACCTCTGAGGTTCTCAGAAGAATTCTCATATTCCTTTTCAAAATAAATCATACCCATCATATGCGTCTCATTATGCATAGGCGATGGACTTTGGCTAGTGTCTGCTGCATCTGGATTTTACACAACAATGCCGCCTGCATCAATAAGCTTCTTAATTGCTTTCTTCAGATTCCAACACTTCTCTATGTCATGCCCTGGGGCATCTGAGCAATATGCGTACCTTTGAGAAAAATCAAACTTCTTTGGAAGAGGGTTTGGCATTTTTATCTGGATCGGCTTCAACATGTCCAATTGCTTCAACTTTTGGAACATACTGGCGTATGACACTCCCAATGGGGTGAAAGCCTTTTCTTTTTTCAGAAACCTCTCATTCTTAAATGCTTGATTGGGCCGGAAAGCTGATCCAGGGGGTTTTCGATAGGCTCATGAGGGTGGATAGGGATTTTGTGGAGCTGGGTACTGAGAGAGTGATGTACGATTTTGGGAGTTCCATGGAGAGAAGTGGCATTGGGGAGATCACCAGGTGCATCAAGATATCATGGGGACGATGTTGAGGCTGGAAGTGTTGATCGGGAAAGCCCATCGGATCATCTTTTTTGTTTCTCTTTCTTCCACCCAAGCTTACTGGGATGTTCTGAATGTCTTTCGAACAACTCATGATTTTGCCTGACTTGATTCCCTCTTATACTAGCTCCCCCATTTTTAACACATCTTTGAAAGGCTTTCCCAAGGCCAGGATCAAATGACTGAAATAGGTGGGCCCTTGGGCTCGTAGGAAAAGCTCAATCATTTCTTCTTCACCAATCGGGGTATTGACTCGAGAAGCCTGTTCCCTCCATCTGAGCCCAAACTCTCTAAAGCTTTCCTCCGGCTTCTTTTCCATTTTATATAGGGAGGAGCAGTCTGGGGTAACGCCTGATCTGTACTGAAAGTATCGAACAAAATCTTGAGCAATGTCTCCAAATGTAGGCCACTTACCAACATCTTGACGAATATGTCAGTCCAAAGCTGCCCCAGTTAGGCTCTTACTGAAATATGCCCTCAGCAGGACATCTTTCTCTCCAACGCTTCTCATTTCACTGCAATAGACCCTCAGGTGGGCTACCGGATCTCCACACCCATCATACAAGTTAAATTTTGGCACTTTGAACCCCGTGGGCAGGCGAACGTCAGGGGACACAGACAGTTCTTTGTAAGTCATGCTACCCTGGTCTTCCCTTCCTTGTTTGTTCTTCAAGGATTTTTCTATGCCTTTCAGCCTCCTGGGTATCCCTTCTTTCCCTTCTCTTCCTGTGAACCTTTCATTTTCAACATGAAGCTTATCCCGAGGGCTCTTCTTGTATGAGTCAGGAACCTTGTAGGCAACCTCTACGGGGTAGTTTTGGTCATGAGCTTTGAGTGGATATTCATTGTTGGGAATAGTGGATATGACAGGAGGGCACTTTTGGAAAAGATAGTTGGAGGACGAGTGATGGAGCTACTAGGGTGATTGGGAAAGTTGTGATAAGCGGGTAGATCTGGAGAGTATGGAGGATCATCTGGCATTATGTCCTGAGTTTGGGTAAGGGAAGCATCTAGGAAGCTAGGTGGTGGCGGGGGTGGTGCCTTCCCAGTCATCCAAGCCCGATACATGTCCGCCATGTGTTGTCTTAACATCTCTACCTCTTCAACCAACCCATTGTCCTGTTCAACCAACTGCTTTCGGGCACCGGTATCAACCAACTCAGTTCTGTTGTTTTCTGCCATCGGCTTTTGACTTTGTGTTGTAGAGAAGAGTTACCACTTTAAAAACCACAAACCAACCACCCTTCTGCTATGAATATAACAAAATGAGGCCATCACGTTAGTGTTAGGGCATTTAACAACAAAAATATCACATTGCGTGCAATGCACCTAGCCACAATTAACGGTTCTAGAATGACTTCGAGGGTCATAAGGTCACTTGGCAACATCTCAATTTGTTCATTTCAACCTCCCTTTTCTTTGCTTTTCTAGCACTTGCTTGATCATTTTCCTTCCTCTTTTTTTCTAATTATCACTCTTTTCTTTCCTCTCATTTCTCACGTCCCATAATTTCACCCTTTTTTCTTTTCTTTTTTCCCTTTTTTTCCTTCTTTTATTTCTTTTTAAAAAAAATAAAATGATTTGATCGAACACTATGTAGGTTGCCTACGTATTATGACGCCGCATGAATCAGATCTTTGCGTAGTTCTGGAAGAACGAGAATAAAGTAAACAAACTGACATTCTCCTTTTTTTTACCTCCACAACTACTCTGATGATAAAAGATAAATAAAACTAGCAAATCCTTTTTTTTTTGAATTTCTAGACTTAACGTTCTATGACATATTCTAAACTCAAGCTTAACGAGCATGTTTTTTTTATCCTTTTGAAACAAATATTCTATTAAGGAAATATCCTAGAAGAGAAAAATATATTTTTTTGATTCTTTTTTTTAGGAAGAAAATCTAAAGAATAAACCACAGAAAATTATTTTGAATTTTCATTTGATATCTTGACGCAAGATTTTGAAACAAGCAAAAAAATATTTTTGGGTTTCAATTTTGATTGCCTAAAAGAGAAACTCTGAAAATAAATCAAAGATAAAGTATGTTGTCTTTTTTTTCTCTTCTATGTACAATATCCTAAAGTTCTAATGGAAAAAAAATTCATTTTTCACTAATTTCCCAAAGAAACTTCTCACAAGAAAATCTTTTTGGATTTTGAATTAACACCTTAAATAAAGGTTTTAAAGAAATACTAAAAAAAAATTCTCTTCTTTTTTTTTTTTTGAATTTTGGTCCTACTATACTTAAAGGAAACATAAAAACAATTCATTTTAAGTCCTAGATATTTATTGCCTAAAGGAAATACAACCTCAGAAATATTTCTTTTTTCATTTCTAGAATTAGTAATCTAAAGAAAACTTATAACGGAAATATAAAATGCAATATCTCTTTTTTTTTGGATTTTTGAGTTACAACACATTTTTTCAAATATAAAGAAGAAAATACAATAACAAAAGACTTGACATTACTGTACAAAACTAGAAAGTAAAAGACGACATAAAATGAAGAACGGACTCAAAACATAAAAATAAAACAAATCTCCTTAAGCAACTCCTGATTGAGCAATCCTGACTGGATGGTCACGGGGTGTCTGTCATGCTCAAACTCCGGTAAATAAATCCACACCTTTATGAGAAAATTTTAAATCAATACTATGTGAGACAATAACACTCCCTACTGGACACATGCAAGACATGATTGAGGCTATTTTTGCAAAATGGCTTATTTGGCCAAAAGGTGGCTAGAAGTGCAAAATTTGGCTCAGACCCCGCAAAGTCAAGAACATAATATTTACTAGTAAGACCGGACCCTATGTGGGTTGCCTACGTATCCCGCCCCGAGAGACGAGAATCAGGTTCGCGTAGTTCGGGCTGATAGGATACGGGCGAGAAGTAAAAATAACAACTAATTTAGAGAAAATATCTTTTTCTTTCTTTCTCTTTTTTTTTTTGAAAAAATGATGAAACATGTAAACTCTTTTTGGATTTTCTTTTCTTTTTTTTCGATTTTTTTTTTTTTGAAAAATGATAAAAAGTGCAAAATCTTTTTGAATTTTCAAGCTCTTTTTTTTCTTTTTTTAATAAAATGTAACAAAAATATAACTAGGCCCTACTTGCTTTATTTTCACACTTCACCCTCTTTTTTCCTTTTTTTTCTTTTCCTTTTTCATTCGCCCTCAATTATCATTGGTCCGCCAAATGACCCTTTTACCCTTGAAGAAATGCAACATGTAGCACATAGGGTGCATCAAGATGGTCTGTTATTTTGAGCACACTTGTCCTAGACGGACCCAACCTCTATGTTGAGTCCCCTAAGTCAAAGGCACATGATGCAAGCAAATGTTCCTACTAGGGATCCGGCATGAGGTATTGTTATACTAGGTTTAAAACCTGGGTTTATTTGTTCTAGACCGGGCTTACTCGAGCGGACAACTCGATCCGATGGGGGGCAGCGTACGGGGAATACAGAAGCTTCACCGGCTTTGCAACTTGTCCGAACCTCGTTCTAAATTTGGAATATGACTCTAACAGAAAAGAAGTCACACAAAGTGCACACTTCTTCATGATTTAGAAGACTCAGAGAGAAGAGGGATTTCGCAACAGTTTATATACAGCTCACGGAATATCAAAGCGGTAAAAGCAATCAATTAGCACATTAGGCCCAAATCATGTAACAAAATCATAAAATGGATAAATCCAACTATAAATTATTCTAAGCTCGAATTCTGAACCTTGAACCAGAGATTCTGGGGTTCGATCCCCAGCAGAGTCGCCAGAGCTATCACACCTCCTTTTTACATACACCCGCAAGGGCATAAGGGAGTTTTTCCAATTAAAGGACAATCAAAACGGGATTTATTATTAAAGATTTAGAGTCGCCACTTGGGAGATTTATGGTGTCCCAAGTCACCGGTTGAATCCCGAATCGAGGAAAAGATTAACTCTGTATTACAGTCCGCGAACCAGAAATCTGACTAAGGAATTCTGTTAACCCGGGAGAAGGTGTTAGGCATTCCCGAGTTCCGTGGTTCTAGCACGGTCGCTCAACTGTTATATTTGGCTTAAATTATCTGATTTTAACAATTATGAACCTATGTGCAAATTTTAACCTTAACTGCTTTTATTCATTTTTAAAGAAAATTGCAACGTCATTAAAACAAGTCTTGAACCACGTCACATAAATGCACCCGTGGTTTTTGGACATATTTTAACATCATTGGAATTTGGATTTGGGTCACATAAATAGGCACCCGAGTTTAGGGAGGTAATGTTATTAAAATACGCGCCTAAAGAGACTAACGCGTTATTATTTTGGGGAAGGCCGTGAAATTCGCTAAACGGCCTATCCAGAAATCTAAGTATTTTAATATATACAATTATCGAGGGCCCCGCAATTTATGTGTTTTGTTTAGCGAGGCTCATCCCGTTTTAATATTTTAAAGTGCAAACCTAGAGCAATCTATAGTTTTCTACTTAATTAGTCTCTAAAATAAAAGAAAGGCCCTAATTAATTTGTTACTGGACTGATGCAAACTAAGTAATATTTTTGCACCAACATCTGACTATTGGGCTCCGATGTGAGCCCATCAGAGGGAATTTAAAACCAGATATACACCATAAAATCGGCCAAAACAGACCTTGGCCCAGGCCTAAATGAGTAAGGGGCCAAAACTGGCCTGGGCCGTGCATCAATTATCCTGAGGCCCAAACGTTTAGGGACTAGCCTGTTAAGCCTTGTCTTTTACACTAAATGGAATTTCAATTTAATTAAGAACACAAATCTGATGAATCTACTACTAAAATTAACTAGCCAGTAAAATAAATTCAATGCAACATTAAACATGAGTTGGAAAGCAACTGATTTCAGATTTCATGACCCACATAAACTGCCTATGATCACAATTTCAAACATGGTGCATACTAGTTCAAATTTTAAATTCCCTACTATGACTCATTTTTATTAAAATGTTGACTCATGAACTTTGATTAAACACTAACGTGACCACATATGAGAATTGAAACTCGAGAATTAAGGATACTGGATGAAAATGGATTGCCTAAATTAACCTTACGAATTACATATCTCATATCTACTTTTAACTTTCTGATTTCGAACCCACACACAACCACTCAAACTCAGAATTATAGATTAACTGACATCATCACTACTAAATATAAAGCTCCCATGATCAGAAGAAGTATCACACTACTTTAATAGTTTACGGCCTAATTAATCACAGCTTGAAAATACCATTTATACAGATCTAGGAAAATCGGAAATTAACTAAACTAATAGAAACTATTCTGTTATTCCAGCATAGAATTATTACAACGAATACTCAACTAAACTCATATGCATTTCTAAATATCTAACACACACACTTAACGGTTCAAATGCACAAACTTATAATTAACAGTCCATCAGTACGATTATTACAGTATGATGAAAGCAGTAAATCAACAATAGGCATCCACTTCAACAACAATAGGCCTCCACTTCATTCATTTTCAACTGTATATTTACATACATTAAGTTTCAGGACATGTACCTGGTATGTAGAACAGAAAAATGAGGTAAGCAATCAACAACAGCAAACAGCAAAATACAGCAGTAGAAAGCCCAACACAGTAGCTTCAACACCTCAATCTAGAAATCCCAGCAACACGGAGAAAACCAGTAAAAATTGAGAAGAAAAATAGTCCGGAAATCTCTTTTTGTTTTCTCTTTCTAGATTTGAACTCTCTCTAGTGTTCTTCCGCTCTCAATATTTCAGAAAATTTGGTTCTATCTTTTTTACTCTCTCCAAAATGAATTCTGCCCCGGTATATCCAATGTATCCAGAGTGTATATCGAGTATATACCGCTCTCTCCGCCCCCTTCTTTTTCTTCTGCTCTCTTATTTTTTTTCCCCTATTTATAGCAAAATTTTTGAGATTTTTGAGATTTTTTTAAAAAATATTTTATTATTTTATTATTTTCTAATTAAAAGAAATCCTACTTACAAATTGCTTTTATTTTTTTATAAAAAGAAATCTCACCTTTCTTTACCTCCAACTTTAATTACTTTTATCTTATTTAAAATCTCACTTTTTTTTTACTTTTTAAAAGAGAATTCCACTTTATTTAACTTTTCTTAAAAAACAATCCACTTTCTTTTGCTTTTCTTTTAAAAATGCTACTTTCTTTTACTTTAAATTTTTTTTAATTTTTAGATACCTTTATATTTGTTTTTTAATTCCAACTTTCTTTTACTTTTTATTTTTTTAAAATTTCCACAAAACTTTACTTTTATTTTTTTAATTTTCTACTTTCTTTTACTTTTTAAAAGAGAATTTCACCTACTTTTACTTTTATTTTTTTTATTCAATACTTCCCTTTTTCTTATTTTTTAAATCACTCCCAAAAATTAAAAAAATTAATATTTTTTCGATTTTATTTTATTATTTTTTAAAAATAAAAATAAAAATAAAATAATATTAATAGTAATAATTCACCTTTTAAATTTTGTATTTTTACCCTATAATAAAAAGTGTAACAAAGCTAAAAAATGTAGGTTAAAACCCCTAAAATATTTACATAGAAAAAGTGATAAAAAAATTAAATATTATCAAAAATTATGTGCTCACACTTACAACAACAGCTACCAGTCGATCATTCAGATGGTACTGTATGAGGCTTTATAGGGTAGGCAGTGTAGATCTTCGGTGGGTTGGTTTGAGCCGGGTGAGGCTAGACTGTTAGGTACAAATTTGGTTCAGAATGCTTTGGAGAATGTTAAGGTGATTCAGGATAGACTCCGTACAACCCAGTCCAGACAGAAGAGCTATGCGGACTGAAAGGTTTGTGATGTTTCCTATATGGTTGGTGAAAGGGTTCTGCTTCGGGTTTTGCCTATGAAGGGCGTTATGAGATTTGGGAAGAAAGGGAAGTTAAGTCCGAGGTTTATTGGCCCTTTCGAGATATTGAGGCGTGTTGGGGAGGTTGCCTTTTATCCCAGCTTGGCAGGGGTTCATCCAGTATTTCATGTTTCGATGCTCCGGAGGTATCGCGGTGATCCGTCACACGTGTTGGATTTCAGTTCAATCCAGTTGGACAAGGATCTATCTTATGTTGAGGAGCCAGTGGCTATATTGGACAGACAGGTCAGAAAGTTGAGGTCAAAGAATATTGGATTAGTAAAAGTCCAGTGGCAGGGTCAGCCGGTCGAGGAGGCAACCTGGGAGACCGAGCAGGATATGCGTAGTCGTTACCCTCATCTCTTCACTACTTCAGGTATGTCTGTATGCGCATTCGAGGACGAACGAATGTTTAAGTGTAGGAGGATGTGACGACCCAGCCGGTCGTCTTAAGAATTAACGCCCCGATCTCCTGTTAACTATTTTCCCCAAGTTTATTTCTGCTAATTTGATTTGCCGGGATGTTCGGTTTTGAGTTTCGGAGAGTTTTGGGACACTTAGTCCCTAAATGAGAGCTTAAGTATTAGAAAGTTGACCGTAGTCGGAACAGTAGGAAGACGGCCTCGGAATGGAAATCTGATGGTTCTGTTAGCTCTGTTGGGTGATTTTGGGGTTATGTGCGTGTTCGGATTGTGTTTTGGAGGTCCGTAGCTAATTTAGGCTTGAAATGTCGAAAGTTGAAATTTTGGAAGTTTTTGGTTCGATAGTGAGATTTTGATCCGAGGTTCGGAATGGAATTCCGAGAGTTGCAGTAGCTCCGTCATGTCATTTGAGACGTGTGTGCAAACTTCCAGGTCATTCGGAGGTAGTTTGGTTGGGTTTTTTATCAAAACCAGAATTCGGAAGATTTAGAAACTTAAGCTTGAATCTGATGTGTTTTGGAGAATTTGATGTTGTTTGTAGTGTTTTGTAGATTGGTACAAGTTTGAATGAGGTTTTAGGATATGTTGGTGCCTTTGGTTGAGGTCCCGGGGGACTTGGGTGTGTTTCGGATGCTCAACGGGTCATTTTAGTTGTTAAAAAGTTGAAGAATTGCAGGTTCAGCTGTTGCAGACAACTCCTCATCGCGATCGCATGGAGAGTATCGCGATCGTGAAGGCTTAGGCGAGGCTGAGGGATTTTTTCCCTTCGCATTTGCGTGAAATGGGATGCGAACACGTATATATGAGGAAGGTTAAATCACGAACGCGTGGGCTAGGTCGCGTTCGCGAAGAAGGAATAAGACGGCAGAAGTTTGGTCAATCATTTCTCTACACGGTCGCGTGGAGTAAATCGCGATCAGGTAGGTTGAGGGAGTTAGAGAATTTTGTTCGCGGACGGGGTTCTGCATTCGCATAGAGTTATCTGAGGCACGTGAATTTTTGCTCTTCGCGATCGCGACTGGCCTTACGTGATCGCGATTAAGGAAATCCTTGGGAGAATTTAAAACCTAAAATCGAGGGTTTAGACTATAATTTATATTTTGGACTTAGGAGCTCGGGAGATCACGATTTTTGAAGGGATTTTCACCTGGGCAACTTAGATAAGTGATTCTTACTCGGTTTAGACTAATTTCCATGAATCTTCACTTAAATTCATCCTTTAATTTTGGAATTTTGGTAGAAACTGGAGGAAACGTTCTTAGACCAAGAGATTGGGTATTTGACATTGGATTGTGATAATTTTGATATGGTTAGACTCGTGAGAGTGTGAGGATTCTGAAAATATAAATTTTACCAATTCCGAGATGTGGGCCTGAGGAGCATTTTGGTCATTTTACATAATTTTGCATATTAGCTTAGACTTTAATCGTAGAATCAGTTACTTGAAGTATTATTTACATTATGCAATTGAATTGAATAGATTTGAGCCATTTGGAGTCGAGGACTCGTGGCAAAGATGTGGTGTCGGGTTGATTTTGAGCTGGTTCGAGGTAAGTGGCTTGTCTAACCTTGTGTGGGGGAACCCTCCCCTTAGAATTGGTGTATTTGTTAATTAAATTGTCTTTTAGGTGAGGTGACAAGTGCGTACTTGTGCAAAATTGTTAGAAAATCCGGTTTCCACTAAGTAATTATCAGCATGTTTCCTTTTCTACTTTAATTACTTGTGCTAATGAACCTGTTGTTAGTTTCTAATTGATTTCATCGCCTTATTTGTTCAACCTACTTTACCTGAACTCCGTGCAGCATGCTAGGTTAGAATTCTTGATGCCTTGATATGAAATTTCCAATTTCTGAGTATTTTCTTGCTGTTGTTTGTGTATTTACATTGGGACTACAGATGTGGGATTCCGGTAGCTCCCCCTTGTCTGTTTACTTTAGGACTACGGGTTAGATTTCCGGTAGATCCCCCTGCACAATTATATGGAACTACAGGAATGCACCCGGTAGATTCCCCCAGTACTGGGTATTTACATTTGAGACTACGGATCGGGATTCCGGTAGATCCCCGCGCATTGATAGTTAGACTACGGGACGTAATTCCGGGAGATCTTTCGGACATATATATATGATGAACTATGGGACGGTATCCCGGGAGATCCACTGGATAGTTGTAATTGGGACTACAGGACGGTATCCTGGAAGGTGCCCCGGTTGTTATTCATGTGTTGAGCCGTATTTCTTCCATGGTTTGTTTGTATTTGTGTTAGTTGTTGTTGTTCTTTCCATTCTATGTTATTTCTTACTGTTGCACTTAATTATACTGCTTATTTTTTACTGTTAATCCTTATATTTTATTTAACCTCAGTAGAGCCCTGACCTTCCTTGTCACTACCCGACCGAGGTTAGGCTTGGCACTTACTGACTACCGATGTGGTGTACTCATGCCCTTTCTGCGCATGTTTTTCATGTGCAGATCCAGGTACCTCTACCCAGGCTTATCACCTTTGAGGCAGGGAGATGTTTCGGATACTTCGAGGTACATCAGCCGCATCCACAGACCAAGGAATCTTTATCTTTATTCTATCCTATAATGTTAGCCTTTCTATCTTACTGTTGATGCATTTTGGAGTTAGAGCACTTCACTATTTTTCTTTCAGCTTGTGTTCCCGTGAGTTTCCGGGTTTTGAGATAGTGTTGTAGGATTTTTTAGATGTTGAGCTGTATATGCCGAGCGGCATTTTATATATCGCTTTCCTTTGGTTATTCTTGGCTTTTAATTTACATTTCCACAAGTTTTCTATTTATTTTACGCACTTGTTAGGCTTACCTAGTCGTAAAGACTAGGTGCCGTCACGACGGTTCACGAGGGCGAACTAAGATTGTAACAATTCTTGCTCCAAAATCAAAGAAAACTTTAATATAACTACTACCAAACAATCAATTTCTCATCAAGTATTTCCATAACAATATTTCATACATTTCAAAAGTAAACCAACTATCAAAGCTAATGAAATCTTCAAAATTAATATTCATGAAGAAAATTATTAATCTCAAAGGAAAAATAAATTGTTGAAGAACATTCCTAAACTTTTCCCTTCTAGTGATATTAATCTGGCATAAGAAAGCAGAATTATAAAACTGAAATGGATAACAAAAAGAGACAAAAATGACAATTTGACAACATAATGCTGGTCACCATGGTCGAGGAAGAAATTTTGGAAGAAAGAATTGATTAATAAAGAATTTGAGAGGAGATGAGCAAAAAAGGAAGATGGATCAGTTATAAAAGAAGACTGGGTAAGATAAGAATTTAATGTGTAACTGAAATTTTATGTAAGGAATTTGAATAGAAAATGGGAGTTAAATGGAGTATGGAACTGTAACCGAAATGTTGTGCAAAAACTGAAAGAAAATTCAAGCTTAAACATAGCCAACTGTTGGAACTGTTACACTTAAGGGAAAAAATAGATATTTAAAGTAGACAAATGAGATAAAATAGCAAAAAATTGACAAAATAGATAAATGTCTTTCCAAGCCTAAGAGAGGTGCCACATAGGCATTCTTATTCCCTCCTTTATATTAATATATAGATTTCAGTAAAATTCATTGTTTCTATCTTTGGGGAACAAAACCAATTTTTGGTCCGTTGCATTTATAAAGTCCATAACATGAAACTTATTAGTTTAATATTATGGAATCAATGCAATTTGGGACTTCTCAATAAGCCAAAGTAATAAGCAGAAAAAAGTAGCTTCTAAAAGCAGAAGCAGTTTTGCATTCTTTTCATTCCAGAAATATCCTTAGTAAAATAATATAAATACCAAAATAACCTTACTACGTTAAGCCTAGTATTTAGGATATAATAAGACCTTCTCTTCAGCAAGTCACGCTTCCCTCCAGTTTTTACAATATTTTAGGGTTTCTCCTTCATGTCAACAGCAAATCGCTTCAACAGCAAGGGAAATTGTGGATTGAACTTGAAAATTTTTCTATTAAATTGCAATTTTTTCTCAAGGTATGTTTTCTTTGCCCCTTTACTCTTGTGCATTGTTTCTAAATATATGACAGTACTATACTGTATTTTGAATTGAGGAACTGTGGGTGAATACCATAAGACCACTCCCTTTAGATTTTGTTCTTAATCTATTGTTAATTTGTCGTTTAGTTTTTTGTCGAGTCCGAATTTCTCTTCGAGATGTTGAGACACAGATAGATATTATGTTTGGCCTATGTGATGTGCATATGCATTTACCTGGTTTGTCTGTTATTTTACAAAAGTAGAGATGTTATGGGTGGTCAATATTGGAGTTCTTAACATTGAAAAAAATTGCATTGTTGGTCTTCCTAATAAGAGATCAACAGTGGTGTGTCTAATATTTTGGGGCAAATTAAATTGTGTTTATTCCATAAGACTTTATAGTGTGATACCTTGTAAAATTCTGAAATTTAATAGTCCCAAATAAACCACCTATAGCAGGAAGAAAATTGATTTCATACTTTATTTTTTCAAAAGATACCGAGTTGTATAGAAGCCTCTGTTTTAGTGTTTTCCTTCTTTTAAAATTTCAATGTGTAATAAATCTTTTCTATAAACTTTATAAGGAAAATTATATGAATATACTTACTACTTAATATAGCAATTGTATGTAAATGCTAAGTCAATGGCAAGTGCTTATAAACTCAACAGTAGGCAAACTTTCATGATAAACAAACTCTTCATATGACAGTGATCTCTAATGTCATGATAAAATAGCACTATTAAATGTTTGCTGCTGCTTTTGGCTTGAAGAATAGAAAACATTGTCATGATTCCTTCTTTTACTTATTCATTACATGTTTTTCAATGCATACTTACAAGATAATGAGCAAGAAAGTGACACAAGATAACAATAGCGAAAAGGCTAAATGGGATGCAAAAATAACAGAATTGTTTTTAAATTTATGTGTGGAAGAAATTACTGCTGGAAATCGTCCTGGCACTCATTTTAGCAGAATAGGGTGGTCTAACTTGGAGCAAAAATTTAATGACAAGACTGGAAAAAACTATGATAAGACCAAACTGAAGAACAAATGGGATAGTTTGAAACTTATTTGGAAAGATTGGGATACTTTAGTTGGAAAGGAGACTGGCTTAGGATGGGACTGCGAGAAAAAGATGGTTCAAGCGAGTGTTGAATGGTGGAGTAGGAAAATAAAGGTATTAAGAATTCTTAAATATATTTTCACTTAAACATAATGAATTATTATTTTGTTTCGAACACTAATATATTTTAAATTGTTCTTCCATGAATATAGGAGAGCCCAAATGTAGAGAAATTCAGAGATAAAGGTTTACAATGTCGAGAGTTGATGGAAATTTGTTTTAAAGATGTTGTTGCCACTGGCGAACATGCATGGGCGCCATCATCTGGAGTTTTACCCGATAACATACTTGGAAGTAATTGGTTTCAACCTGAGAAACAATTTGAGTTTGAAACTCCAACAAGTAATGAGGAGCTTATTATGGAGGATGACTTGAGAAGTAATACAGGAGAAGGATTGGATCATATTAACTTGGAAGAACCAGAAGTAACTGAAAAAAGAGAGACAAATGAGAGTGGTGATAAAACTAAAAAAAGGAAGGCATCATCAATTACAACTGAAAAGGAAAAAAGTAAAGTCAGTACTAGTTTAAGGATCACATCATCAATTGAGAGAATTGCAGAAGCTGTGGAATTGCGTTCTGCAATTATTGTGGGGTCAAAAGACACTCCACTCAGTATTAAGAGTGTTATGGATGTTGTTCGTAATTTACCTGGTATGATTATTGGTAGTGATTTATGGTGGAAAGCGAGTATGTTACTAGTCAAGCAATCAATGAGAGAAATGTTTTTAGCACAAGAAGACCCAGAGTTGCAATTGCTATGGTTAGAAAAGATGTTCGAACTACACAAAGACTAGAGATATAAGATGTTTTAGTTTTTGTAATTATTTTTTGTGCATATTTTGATTATCCTAACCTGTTTTTGGGATCTCTATGTAACAATATATACATGAACTGCTTTCCTCGGAGACTAACCTGGAAAAGGAGAAAAGAAATAGACAGCTTTAGTTATTGGCAGAAAGAAAAAAAGGCGCTCCCACAAAAGGAAATGTCTCTACTTATCGTTGAGGCATTTGATTCGTTAGATTGAAAGATCATACCTGTATGCTTCTTGGGAATTTCAAATCCTTGTGTAATATATTTGAGAATGTCTTTTGCCTTGTCTTTCCCCTGAATGGTGTGTAACCATACAGCATTTCATGTAAAAGAATGCCTGCTAAACATTTCATGTATATAAGTTGTTATTAATTATGTAATGTTTGTTTGGAAATGAAGTTCTTATTAGATAAGTAATGTTTGTTTTTATTTTTTCTTATAGATGTCATTGAATAAACATAATAATGACGATGTTGATGAAGAAGTTCTTATAATTTGTGATGATATTGATAATGTTTTTGATTTGGCAATTAGCGGTGTAACTCTTGCAGCAGAGTATTACTTAAGATTTTGTTTAAAGACTCCATGCAGAACTTCTCTTCATACAGGTTTTTATTTTGTTAAAGAGATGCTTGAAGGGCATGATAAGCGTTGTTATGAGATGTTTAGAATGGAAAAACATATTTTTCTTCTATTCTGCAAAACGTTAAATGAACAGTATGGCTTAGAACCAACAAGAAACATAACCGTAGAGGAGATGGTTGTTATGTTCCTAATGATGGTAGGACATGGGGTAGGGAATCGAATGATTCAAGAACGATTCCAACACTTTGGGGAGACAGTTAGCAGATATTTTTATCAAGTTTTACTAGCATGTTTGAAATAGGCTATGGACATCATTAAACCAAAAGATCCAGCTCTTTCTGATGTTCACACTAAATTAAGAGAAGATAATTGGTACTGACCATATTTTAAAATTTGTATTGGAGCTATAGATGGCACACATGTACCTTGTATTGTTCCTTCTAAGGATCAAATAAAGTATATCGATAGGAAAGGTTTCACTTCACAAAACGTAATGGTAGTATGTGATTGGGACATGTGCTTCACTTTTGTATGGCCAGGGTGGGAAGGTACCGCACATGATGCTAGAATATTTGATCAAGCACTTAGAAGACAAAATCTTAATTTTCCCCATCCTCCAGCAGGTAAGTGACCCTAAAATTATGTCTTGTAAATTCCCATGCTATTGATATTATTTTTCATATCAATTCATTACTAATATTTTTCTTACTTGAATTAGGTAAATATTATTTAGTTGATTCAGGATATCCAACAATGTTGGGCTACTTAGGACCATATAAGGGCGAACGTTATCATCTCCCTGATTTTGGACGTAACTCAAGTTTCAGAAATCCGAATGAGGTTTTCAATTTTTTCCATTCTAGCTTGAGATGTACAATTGAACGAACATTTGGAGTTTGGAAAAATAGATTTTCTATTTTACGTTCAATGTCATCTTTCAAGTTTGACACTCAGGTTCATCTTGTTAGATCTACTATGACTATACATAATTTTATACGAAGAAACTCTTCCACCGATGTTGAGTTTGACCATTATGCAAATGAAGATAATATGCCAGAGCTTGAAGAAGAAGATGGGCAATCAGACATTCACTCAGAAATGCAAGGAATGTCTTCTAATGTTATGGAGTTATTACGTAATAGAATTAGAGATGATATTATTGAGAACTCTCCTAATGTATAAGTGTTTCTTCTTATTTTTAGGATAATTTTCTATTATGTTTGTGATTTTTGTTGGGGTGAATACTTTTATATTTGTTAAATGATTATTGAAATATTTAAATCATCTTGAAAGAATAAAGTACTTTTTAATTATTATTTTTCCATATTTACTTAAATTAAATTTAAAAACTTAATTGTTATCTTGGTAATAAATCTTTATGATTATTTATCTACTTATATAATATTCACTCTTAAGCAAATCTATTCATGTCCTTATTTGTAATTTGTCACTTAAAAACACTTTTTGAAAAGCTTGACCAAACACAAATTATTGCTCAAAAGTGCTTTTCAAATTGATTAGCCAAACACAAACTGCTTCTCTACAAAAGTACTTCTCAGAAAAGTACTTCTGAAAAAAAGCACTTCTCAAAATAAGCTAATTTTTCCAGCTTGTCCAAACGGGCTATCAAACACACAAGTTTACTGTTGAACTTATTGAACAACAGTGATTTCATGTACTTAATTCACTCATTGTTTCAAACGACGGCCGCTTTCTCTCTCTAGCTCCCATGCCCTCAGCGCACGTTAGTTAAACGTACGCTCACCGTAGATTCATGGCTCGGGGACCAGCACGAACTAGCGGACGACGTAGGTTGCAACCTTTAGCTGTTATTGGTAAAGCAACAGAAGCTCCCATGCAACCGGATAAAGCTCCAATGGCTGACTTGGTGATTACTCATGTTCCATTAATTGATGCAATGCAGAAGTAAAAAACAAGTTGACTTGAATGTACAGGAAACTGCTAAGAGACTGGATCTGAGTATAAGTCCATCTCTAAGCGGGCTGAAGGGCAATTCAACTGTGAAATTGATAGATCTAGTGAGTATAAGCAAGGCTACAACAGATCAGGAACCAATAATTGAGAAGAAGGGGAATACAACTGCATGGAACTCCCTATTTGCAGGTAATCATAGTTCTGAGAATGGATTAAAATTTTCTTACATACCTCCAGCAATTGTAGAAGGGAAAGTCGTTCTCCAACTTGAAATGGAAGATGTCGATAAGAAAATCTAGAAACAGAGATGTGCTCTGATTGTTCATGTTATTGGGGAAATACCGGGGTATAACTACATGCATAAGTTTGTAATAAGGTGGCATAGCCTGAGATTTTTTACTATGATAAAGGCTACTATGTGATCAAGTTTCAGTCCACCAGTGACATGCATGAAGTTCTGTACTCAGGTCCTACACGATTAATTACAAGCCTATGATCCTGATGTCTTGGACTGTGAACTTTGATTTAAAGAAATAATTTCTGACTGAAATTCTCCTGTGGATGGTGCTGCCAAATCTCCCTATGAGTTACCGGGGCAGGCTAATGTCACAACCCATTTTCTGAACAAGTCGAGACCGGCACTCGATCACTAAACATGACCGAGCGAACCATCTCTGCTTATCAAACCTATTATAACTCCAAACTTTATATGCAACAAAGCAATATTCTAACCAAATACTTTTGATTAATTCAAATATTTAAATAAATCAACTCCAAAGCTTTATTAGTAGTAACTACTGAATTACTGCTAAGTTATTATAAAATAACATCTGAATCTCAACCCAATGACTATGTCTATGAAGCCTCTACTGATAAACTGACGCACTGCTCGGGACATGAAATTTCCTGGACAGTTCTCTAAGTAAACAAAAAAATAACTAAATAAAGATGACTCTAAGGAATACTCCACGAACAAAAGCGGAGCTCACCAATAGCACTGAAAGGGAAGGAAATCCTAACTCGTAGCCTGCTCGCCTGCAAATCCGGTTCCTACGTTGTACCGCAGACCAACGTAGGTTCCCAAAAGAGAACGTCAGTACCATCCACTGTACTCAGTGAGTCTCAACAACAGGGGGAGAAACTTTAATAACATATACATTACGAGCAAAGGTTCTAAATGCATGTAAAACATAAAGCTTATAAGAATAATTCTAAAATAATTGCATAATAGCAATTTATGAATATTCTAAAAGAAATTCTTCTCTTTTTTTTTCTTTAAAAAAATACTTCACTTTATACTTTGGGAGTTCCAACTATCCTGACTTAATTCTGTCTCAGTCACCGTGTGATCGGCACGGGTTCGATCCCAACCTGATCGAATAGGCCCAATCCACGAGGTGCCACTCGCTTCATGGTTCTCAGCGCTCATGTATCATACCTTAGCATGACTAAGTAAATTCTCAGCAACGAGACCCTCGGCTCGTATGCTCCCTACTTTGGCACAAATAGTTTCAGGAAGTCAGCGCCTTGGTCAGGACCCTTAGCCTGGACGATGACCCCTTCTCAGAATAAAGGATACTCCCAAAAATCTTTTCTTTCTAAAACTTCTTCTTGTGACTTTTCAAATCTAAATCTTTCAAACATACTCATTTTGGAATCCTTAAACGTAAGGTATGGCATAAGAATGAAATAAACATTCAAAAGTATTTCTAAAGATTCTTGCTTCTTCATGAATTTTTCTTCCTTTTTTTTCCATATGAGAATGGCCTATAAAAATTACACAAAAATATGAGAATTTACTGTCTCCACAACACGCACGCAGCAACGTAACAACTCTACACCTTCAAATAATGAATCAAAGTACAAGCTTTTGGGAATTCCTAATTTTTGCAATATTTATATTAATTTATTGGTAGATGTTGCAAGAAGTACTGCCACCCAATTGCATTCATTCAAGAGTTCTTCATTACAAGAAAATACGCCAAAGACATGGTATTTATCTATAGGACATGCATGTTCATTGGAGTAACTAAGTATCGTAGAATCTTCTGATGTATACAATTTATGCACTAAAATAATTCTAAGCTAATAGGTACTCACCCACTCCAGTTAAGTAAATATAAATTCTTTTAATCAATTCATCAAACACCTTGTATGCGTGCTTTTGGGAGTTAAACCACTTTAGTAAAGAGTTATATAAACTCACCTCAAAACTTCTCGAGCGAATACGTAGGCCCCAATCCAATTGACACCCGTCAAACAATCGTTTCTATAACAATCAGTGTATTTTAATTAATTTTAAAGTTTTGCACCTAAACACGGAACTTTACTGTTGATATAAAAAAAGAAGAGAATTAACTATTCAATTCTTACCTATTACTACTTAGGATAGTTGACAATAGAAAATTTTATATACCTGAATTCACGAATAAGTGATTTGTAAAGAACCCTAATTTTTTTTTCTTCGTTGACTGAGTCGCTGCCTCTGTTTCGTAGTGCTCTGTTTCAGTTTATCGTGTAACACTTCTAATCCTTCTGCTGAATGCACGTTTTAGACCTTTTTGTTCTGGTGAGGCTTTTTAGCCTTCATGCTTTTTTTTTTCTTTCTTCAGTTTTGTTTAAGGCTTTGCCTTATGGGCTTTAGTATTTTCCTTCTCTTTTTTTTTCTTTTCTTTTTAATTTAGTGAGTAATTAATATACTTATTCTTACTAATTAGTAATATTAATAAATTAATATTCCCTAATTGTATATTCAATTATTTAAATATATATATAATATTTTTTTCACTATAGGCAAGAAAAATAAAATAATAATAATAATTTAGTTCTATAATTAGCGTGTCTCGAAACTTTTATAAATTTGAGGAGTGTTACAATCTTCCCTCCTTAAAAACATTCGTCCTCGAATGTTGCTAGGGCCTTATCCTTAAGCTAACAATTATTCCTTAGGTCCTCTTAGCACTACTCATTCTTCCAAAGGCTCAAAATTTTGGCTAACTCCCTAAATTTTTAAAAATTTCGGCATAGTTTTCCTTGTAAATTGGACTATCCAAAAAAATATCCCTGTCACAAACACCACAAATACACCAACAACAACCAAATATACCATAACAGGCTATTCATAGGCACCATACACAACTCATAAATCAATTACTCACACTCCGGCAAGGAGGTACCACAATAACTAACAAGAATCTAAAGCACAACAACTTTAGCACAAGTAAATCACTTTAATGAATTAAATATACTATAGCGTAAACTAAATCACTACAACAACTAAATATAATCTAGGAAGAACATAAACACTTGCTAACTTGTATTTAATACACGAAATATAAATGTCAAGTTAAACCTAGGTTCACATACCTTGTTACTCAAATAAATAAGGATACTTCTTCCTCATATCTTCCTCAACCTCCCACGTAGCATCTTTTGAATCATGATTACTCCACAAAACTTTTACCGATGCTATATCTTTTGTTCTCAACTTTCTTACTTGTCTATCGAGAATTTCTATAGGTACCTCTTCATAAGTCAGGCCTTCCTTAATTTCTATGGTATCGACAAGTATTATATGCGACTCATCATGGATGTACTTTCTAAGCATAGACACATGAAAGATAGGATGAACAGAGGACAACTCAACGGGTAGCGCTAGCTTATAAGCCACATTTCCTTTCCTTTCTAGAATTCCATAAGGTCCGATAAATCTAGGGCTAAGTTTCCCTTTCTTACCAAACCTCATAACTCCTTTCATCGGTGAAACTTTCAAAAACACCTTATCACCAACCATGAACTCTAACTCACGATGCCTCTTGTCGGAATAAGACTTTTGACGACTCTGAGCCGCTTTAAGTCTTTCTCTAATTAGCTGAACTTTCTCCAAGGCCTCACAAACAAACTCTGGACCAATCAACGACACCTCTGCTGGTTCAAACCAACCCACCGGAGACCTACATCTCCGCCCATACAACGCTTCATAAGGAGCCATACCAATGTTGGCCTGATAGCTATTATTGTAAGCAAATTCTATAAGTGGCAAGTGATCATCCCAATTACCTCCAAAATCTATAACACATGCACGCAACATATCTTCGTGAGTCTGAATGGTCCTTTCTGCCTGGCCATCAGTCTGTGGATGAAAAGCGGTGCTTAAATTGACCTTGGTACCTAATCTTTTCTGAAATGCCTGCCAAAAATGCGTTGTGAACTGAGGGCCTCTGTCCGATATGATTGAAACTAGAGTACCATGCAATCGGACTATTTCTTTGATGTACAACTGCGCATATTGCTCTGCAGAATCTATCGTCTTTACTGGTAGGAAATGTGCGGACTTTGTCAGTCGGTCTACAATAACCCAAATTGAATCATGTTTACGGTATGTGCGAGGTAGACCTACTACGAAATCCATATTAATCATCTCCCACTTCCACTGTGGTATCTCTATGTCTTGAGCCAGGCCACCAGGCCTCTGATGCTCGGCTTTGATTTGCTGGCAATTTAAACATTTAGCCACGTGATCTGCTACTTGTTTCTTTATGCCTTTCCACCAATACAACTCTTTCAAATCTAGATACATTTTGATAGCACCTAGGTGGATAGAGTACCTCGAACTGTGAGCTTCCTCCATTATGGCCTTCCTTAGACCATCTACATCAGGCACACATAACCGATCATTCAACTTCAAAACTTCGTCACTTCCTAAAGTGAAAGCAGTGATTTCTTTGCTTCTGACTCCTTCTTTTAATTTCACTAAGTACGGATCTTCGTCTTGCTTAGCCTTAACATGTGCAACAAGGGAGGATTGCGCTAAGGCATAAGCAGTTATATCTCCTTCTTCGGTCTCATCCAATCTAATTCCATCATTTGCTAGTTTTTGAATTTCTCGACGCAAAGATCGCCTTTGTACTGCAAGATGGGCCAAGACACCCATTGACTTCCTACTAAGTGCATCTGCTACCACATTAGCTTTGCTCGGGTGATAAAGGATATTGATGTCATAATCTTTCAATAGCTCAAGCCACCTTCTCTGCCTCAAATTTAGTTCTTTTTGCTTGAAAATGTACTGGAGGCTTTTGTGATCTGTAAACACTTCAGAATGCTCGCCATAAAGGTAATGTCGCCATATCTTTAATGCAAACACCACTGCTGCGAGCTCTAAGTCGTGTGGGGGGTAGTTCTTTTCATGATTCTTTAACTGCCTGGAAGCATAAGCAATAACTTTTCCATTTTGCATAAGAACACAACCAAGGCCCACTCTGGAGGCATCACAATACACTGTGAACCCACCCGAACCTGTCGGTAAGGTTAACACAGGTGCAGTGGTCAACCTCTTCTTTAACTCTTGAAAACTCTGCTCACAAGCGTCTGACCATTGGAACTTAATTGCTTTCTGAGTCAACTTAGTTAATGGAGCTGCAAGTAAGGAAAACCCCTCTACAAACCTTCTATAGTAGCCAGCTAACCCCAAAAAACTCCTGATTTCGGTTGGCGTTGTTGGCCTAGGCCAGTTCTTGACTGCTTCTGTCTTCTGAGGGTCTACTTTTATTCCTTCACTAGATACCACGTGGCCTAAGAATGCCACTGACTGCAACCAGAACTCACATTTTGAAAACTTGGCATAAAGCTCATTCTCCTTCAAGGTCTGCAAGGCTATTCTGAGGTGTTCTGCATGATCTTCCTTGCTCTTAGAGTACACCAAAATATCGTCTATAAACACAATAATAAAGGTATCCAGGAATGGCTTGAAAATTCTGTTCAAGAGGTCCATGAATGCAGCTGGAGCATTTGTCAACCCGAAGGACATCACTAGAAATTCATAATGCCCGTAGCGAGTTCTAAAGGCTGTTTTAGATATATCCTCTTTTCTGATTCTCAACTGATGGTATCCCGACCTCAAGTCTATTTTTGAAAAGTACTTTGCACCCTGAAGTTGATCAAATAAATCATCAATTCTTGGCAGTGGGTACTTGTTCTTAATGGTAACTTTATTCAACTGCCGATAGTCGACACACATTCTGAGAGACCCATCTTTCTTTTTGACAACAGGACCGGGGCACCCCACGGTGAAACACTCGACTTGATAAAGCCCTTGTCAAGAAGGTCTTTCAACTGTTCTCTCAACTCATTAAGTTCTGCTGGAGCCATCCTATAGGGAAGTATAGATATGGGCTGAGTGCCTGGCATGAGATCAATGTCGAAGTCTATGATTCTTTCGGGAGGAAGTCCGGGAAGGTCATCTGGGAAAATTTCTGGAAATTCTCTAACAATTGGCACTGACTGAAGAGCTGGTGGTTCTGATTCTGGATTAATAATGTGAGCCAAATAGGCAAGACACCCCTTACCGATCATTCGTTGTGCCTTAAGATAAGAAATAAACTTACCTACAAGCGATGCTGAACTACCCTTCCACTCTAAGACTTCTTCAGTTGGAAATTGGAACCTGACTATCTTGGCATGACAATCTAACATGGCATAGCAGGAAGACAACCAATCCATACCCATGATCACATCAAAATCCACCATTTCTAACTCTATGAGATCGGCTTTGGTGTTGCGACCTTGGACTGAAACTATACAGCCTCTATAGACTCTAGTGACTTTCACTGACTCGCCAACTAGAGTAGATACTAGGAATGGCTCACTAAGTTGTTCAGGTTCTAGTCCGAGGTTAATTGCAAAGTATGGAGTCACATATGAAAATGTTGAACCTGGATCCATTATGGCATAAGCATTATGTGAGCATACTAAAAGTATACCTGTAATAACTTCTGCAGATGCCTCTGCACTCTGACGATCAAGTGTAGCAAACAAACGGGGTTGTCCCCTCCCTGAATAACTCGGCCTGCACCTCTGCCTGCTTCATGCCCGGACTGATTATGAGAACCACGAGCCTGAGGTGGTGCAACTGCAGTAGCTGAGGAACTAGAAGGACGAGTTGATCCACCACTGAAATTACGTTGCAATTTTGGGCAGTTGGCCTTTATATGACCAATGTCTCCACAATGGTAGCAACCATGAAACCCGAGCTTGCACTGACCTGAATGTTGCCGCTTACATGTTCCACAAAGACTTTGCTGGTGTGAATGTTGCTCAGCATGACTCTGGCTATGTGAGGATGATGTCCTAAAATTCTGATTCTGGCGAGACTGATTTCCATTACTCTGAGTACGTCTGAAGGAAGACCCACCACATGACTGATGACTAAACTGAGCTGGTGCTAATGACTCCTTATTAGAGGAATTCCTTCCGCCTCCGCTGGATGTACCATTAAACCTGCCCGTTGTACGGGCTTTCTTGTTATGCTCTTTTTCTTCTCTCCTTAGTTGTCTGTCTTTCTTTAAGTGCTTGGCAAATCCCACAACAGAGGAGAAGGCTTCCATCCCTACTGCTGCAGCTGATGTCGTACCCTTAATGTGGTAAGCTAAAGCGCCAACAAACCTACGAATCTTTGCTTTTTCAGTCTTAACCATGTGATGAGCATGCTTAGCTAACCTTATGAATTCCATATAGTACTCTTGCACACTTTTATTCCCTTGCTTGAGTTGTTCAAACTCTGTAGCCTTAGCTTCCCTATCCTCTTCTGGGATAAAGTTAGCCATGAAGGCCTCTTCAAATTCTTCCCAAGTAGGCGGACCATCATCTTCATCTCTTTCCTTTTCCCACATCTCAAACCAAGCACCGGCCACATCTCTAAGCTGGTAAGCAGCTAGCTCCACAGCTTCATCATCAAATGCTTTCATCACTCGGAGGGCTTTCTTGACACCCTCCAGCCACAATATCGGATCTTCATCAACTATCGAACCATGGAACACTGGAGGACTCAACTTTAAAAATTCATTCACTCTTGAGGACTCAGAATTGCTCTGTCTATTTGATTGAGGTGGAATCTCATCTCTTCTCTCGTTCTGGTTGGCCATAAAGGCTTTAAACATCTCCATAGCACTGTTGACAGCATTAAGCATTTGACCCACCTCAGGAGATATAGTTGCTTGAGCCGGGGCTGCTGTTGGGGGCGGTACTAAATCATCATGCTCCACCCCTTCTTCTCGTTCAACCCGGGGTATTTGGACTCCCTTTGTGGATTTTCCCCTCCTTTTCTGAGTCGAAGCCTTCTTAGTTTTACCTTGAGCCACAATAGTAGCGATAGTTTCTTGAGCAACATCCTAAGTATCGGTGTCAGAGTTGCGAGTACGAGCCATTTATGTGAGTACGAGCCATTTATGCGAGTTTTGGAGAAACGAATAAATTAGATAATTTCTTAGAGGTAGACTCTATTGCACGATCTAAATTATAAAAAAAAAAGACTTTTCCTAAATGCTTGTAGCCTCATGTTTATAAGTATGGCGCGCTTCATACACATAAACAAGACCCTACTAACACAGCTTCATAGACCCCTAGGGCTCCATAAACCTGAGGCTCTGATACCAAGTTTGTCACGACCCATTTTCTGAACAAGTCGAGACCGGCACTCGATCACTAAACATGACCGAGCGAACCATCTCTGCTTATCAAACCTATTATAACTCCAAACTTTATATGCAACAAAACAATATTCTAACCAAATACTTTTGATTAATTCAAATATTTAAATAAATCAACTCCAAAGCTTTATTAGTAGTAACTACTGAATTACTGCTAAGTTATTATAAAATAACATCTGAATCTCAACCCAATGACTATGTCTATGAAGCCTCTACTGATAAACTGACGTACTGCTCGGGACATGAAATTTCCTGGACAGTTCTCTAAGTAAATAAAGATGACTCTAAGGAATACTCCACGAACAAAAGCGGAGCTCACCAATAGCACTGAAAGGGAAGGAAATCCTAACTCGTAGCCTGCTCGCCTGCAAATCCGGTTCCTACGTTGTACCGCAGACCAACGTAGGTTCCCAAAAGAGAACGTCAGTATCATCCACTGTACTCAGTGAGTCTCAACAACAGGGGGAGAAACTTTAATAACATATACATTACGAGCAAAAGTTCTAAATGCATGTAAAACATAAAACTTATAAGAATAATTGCATAATAGCAATTTATGAATATTCTAAAAGAAATTCTTCTCTTCTTCTTTCTTTAAAAAAAATACTTCACTTTATACTTTGGGAGTTCCAACTATCCTGACTTAATTCTGTCTCAGTCACCGTGTGATCGGCACGGGTTCGATCCCAACCTGATCGAATAGGCCCAATCCACGAGGTGTCACTCGCTTCATGGTTCTCAGCGCTCATGTATCATACCTTAGCATGACTAAGTAAATTCTCAGCAACGAGACCCTCGGCTCGTATGCTCCCTACTTTGGCACAAGTAGTTTCAGGAAGTCAACGTCTTGGTCAGGACCCTTAGCCTGGACGATGACCCCTTCTCAGAATAAAGGATACTCCCAAAAATCTTTTCTTTCTAAAACTTCTTCTTGTGACTTTTCAAGTCTAAATCTTTCAAACATACTCATTTTGGAATCCTTAAACGTAAGGTATGACATAAGAATGAAATAAACATTCAAAAGTATTTCTAAAGATTCTTGCTTCTTCATGAAATTTTCTTCCTTTTTTTTTCCATATGAGAATGGCCTATAAAAATTACACAAAAATATGAGAATTTACTGTCTCCACAACACGCACGCAGCAACGTAACAGCTCTACACCTTCAAATAATGAATCAAAGTACAAGCTTTTGGGAATTCCTAATTTTTGCAATATTTATATTAATTTATTGATAGATGTTGCAAGAAGTACTGCCACCCAATTGCATTCATTCAAGAGATACACCAAAGACGTGATATTTATCTATAGGACATGCATGTTCATTGGAGTAACTAAGTATCGTAGGATCTTTTGATGTATACAATTTATGCACTAAAATAATTCTAAGCTAATAGGTACTCACCCACTCCAATTAGGTAAATATAAATTCTTTTAATCAATTCATCAAACACCTTGTATGCGTGCTTTTGGGAGTTAAACCACTTTAGTAAAGGGTTATATAAACTCACCTCAAAACTTCTCGAGCCAATACGTAGGCCCCAATCCAATTGACACCCGTCAAATAATCGTTTCTACAACAATTAGTGTATTTTAATTAATTTTAAAGTTTTGCACCTAAACACGGAACTTTACTGTTGATATAAAGAAAGAAGGGAATTAACTATTCAATTCTTACCTATTACTACTTAGGGTAATTGATAATAAGAAATTTTATATACCTGAGTTCACGAATAAGTGATTTGTAAAGAACCCTAGATTTTTTTTCTTCGTTGACTAAGTCGCTGCCTCTGTTTCGTAGTGCTCTGTTTCAGTTTATCGTGTAACACTTCTAATCCTTCTGCTGAATGCACGTTTTAGCCCTTTTTGTTCTGTTGAGGCTTTTAGCCTTCAGTTTTTTTTTTTCTTTCTTTAGTTTTGTTTAAGGCTTTGCCTTATGGGCTTTAGTATTTTCCTTCTCTTTTTTTTCTTTTCTTTTTAATTTAGTTAGTAATTAATATACTTATTCTTAGTAATTAGTAATATTAATAAATTAATATTCCCTAATTGTATATTCAATTATTTAAATATATATATAATATTTTTTTCACTATAGGCAAGAAAAATAAAATAATAATAATAATTTAGTTCTATAATTAGCGTGTCTCGAAACTTTTATAAATTTGAGGAGTGTTACAATCTTCCCTCCTTAAAAACATTCGTCCTCGAATATTACTAGGGTCTTATTCTTAAGCTAACAATCATTCCTTTTACTAGACCACTTTCCACTAGTGTCACTGTGGGAGAACCCGATGGGAGACAATTTGACCAAATGATAGAGTATGACTGGAAGCAAGAATTTTGTGGTGTTTTCTTGAAAACAGGCCACTGTTGTAAGCAACTTGAAGCTGAGCAGCAGGCTTTTGAACAACCTAGGAGGAGGAGGAGGAGATAAAGAGGAAATGTTCAGCCAACTCTACAACCAGCGGGGCCACCAAAGGTGACACAAGAATGAGAATAAAAAAAATTGTTGATATGAGTGATAAGCATGCTGAGGATATTGGGGGCAAATAAGACAAATGCTATTGAGTATAACTAGCAAGAGCCTGAGCAAAGGCAGTTTCCACAGGCTATCAGTGAGTAGATAAATACAAGTAAGGAGACTATCATGGAGACTACCAGAGGGGATCAGCTAAGCCTGAAGAGCCCTGAGTTGAGCTATACCAGGGACTTTTTAGCATTGTCTACTAGTATTCGGAGACTTAGCTATGTAACAATGAGAGCAGGAGGAGTTGGGAATCACAGAAACTTGCCTACAGCAGAAAGTGGGCATCCTATATTATCCCAATGGCCTGGCTAGTGTGAAATATTAGGGGTGTTAACAAGAGATACAAGCAGAAGGAACTACAATTATATCTGAAGAATAAGCATATTTAACTAGCTGGTTTGCTTTAAATCAGAGTTAAAGAAGCTAGTGTTAATAGAGTACTTAAAAATATATTACCCGGATAGGCATTGCAATGTAATTACCAAAGTGCACTAAATGGAAGAATATGGCTCACCTGGGATCCTAACGTGTATTGTATGGATATTGATAGAGTTGAGGCTCAGCCTTTTCACTGCTTAGTCAGGGGCAGGATGGATGGTTTTGAAGCATATTTTACTCTGGTCTATGTGTTTAATACATTTCAACAAACAAAGGCTCTATGGACAAGTTTGGTTGACATCTCTATGCATATGACTAAACCTTGGATTGTAAGTGGTGATTTTAATGCCATGCTATATACACAGGATATGATGTATGGCAATCCAGTTACTACAAATGAAATGGCTGATTTTTCTTATTGCATTCACACCCTCCTCTTGAATGAGCTACCCTGGAAAGGGGACTACTAAACTTGCCCCAATAAACAGCAAGGCGCAGATAGGATATTAAGTAGAATTGACAGGGTGTTTGGCAATGACAGTTGGATGATAAACTAGGGTAATGCATGTACTATCACACACCTCTGATATTTGATCACTCACCTATGCTGCTCAACATAAAGATTGTATGATTCAGTATCAGATCACCCTTTTGATTCTTTAATGTGTGATCTTCTCATGAGGACTTTCAAACAATAGTGGTCAGTATATGGAGAATGAGGATAGTTATTGACAATATGGAGGACGTCTGGAAGAAACTCAATGCTCTTAAACCACTCTTCAAAAAACTCAATATTGTGGAATATAAGAGCATATCATAGAGAATTGAAAAGGCCAGGTATGGTCTCTCTCATCACTGTACAGGAACATATAAAACTACAATATACTAACAGCCTGCTGGAACAAGAGAAGATTACTTTGCAGAACTTGAAAAATGGTCACTAATTGAAGAAAGTATACCGAAGCAGAAAGTCTAGAGCAAAATGGATCACACTATTGGATGTTAATACCAAGTATTTTTCTGTTGTTACGAAAGAAAGAAGTCATAGAAAGCAGATATTGGAGATCACAACTACAAATGGAAAGAAGCTAACTACTCATGCTAGCATAAGAGAAGATATTGTCGACTTCTATAAGAGTTTGATGGGGACCTCTGCTACTTCCTTACCTATTATCAATAAAGAAATTATGCAAAATGGACCTAAGCTTACCCATGATCAGCAACTGAGCTTATGTGAAGAAGTTTCAGATGTGGAGATTTATGAAGGCTTGTGTGTTATCCATAAGGATAAGGCCCCTGGAGTTGATGGATATAACTCATGTTTTCTTAAAAAGGCATGGCCTATAATCAAACAGGAGTTAATGAAGGCAATTCAAGATTTCTTCACCATTGGCAGACTGTACAAGTACACAAATTGTACAGCAATCACCGTTGTGCCTAAGGTTAATAACCCATCAACACTAAAAAACTTTAGACCTATTGTTTGCTGCTCAGTGATTTGCAATATTATCTTCAAAGTGCTAGCAGATAGACTACAAAGAGTCATTCCTAGTATCATCAATGAAGCACAAGCAGGTTTCACCCCTGAGAGGAAAATAGCTGATAACGTTATTATATCTCATGAGCTTGTCAAGGCATATACAAGGAAGAACACCTCTCCAAAGTGTATGATCAAAATAGACTTGAACAAAGCACTATGTGGAGTGAATTTTCTTGGAGAAAATAATAGTGGAGCTGTGACAAAAGATTTTAGGATTGGGTCCTAGCATGTGTAAAAATAGTTACCTACTCTATTGTGGTGAATGGGGGAACCATCAGCAGCTAAGGGATTGAGACAAGGGGACCCCATTTCACCTTTTCTATTTGCAATAATTATGGAGTACTTGAGTCGATGTCTGAATGGCTTAAAAGGGAGAGAAAATTTAAATTTTATCCCAGATATTCCAAATTGGGTATCACACACCTCAGCTTTGTAGATAACTTACTCCTCTTTGCAAGAGATGATGTGCCTTCTGTCACACATCTCCAACAATGCCTTCACCAATTCTATAAGGCTTCAGGTCTCCAAGCCAACCAATTCAAGAGTTTTATTTACTTTGGGGGTGTGACACGAATAGTTAGGGAAGAGATACTACAAAGGCTAGGATACTCCAGGGGTGAACTACCAGTCAAATACTTAGGAGTTCCACTATCCACTAAGAAGATGTCCTTAGCTCAATGACAACCTCTCATCGAGAAAATGGTGGCAAGAATCTCATCCTGGACTGTTAACAAGCTTTCATATGCTGGCAGGATCCAGCTAGTTCAATCTGTATTGTTTGGCATTCAGGCTTATTGGTGCTATTTTTTATCCCAAGTAAAGTGCTGAGAAGTATATTGTAGGAGCTATGTTTGGTCTGGAGTTAATGTTATAACGAGAAGATCACTAGTAGCTTGGGAGAAAATGTGTACTCCTAAAAGTACTAGAGGACTAAACTGTGGCTGTTGCTGCAAAGAATCATTGGGACCTTGCACACAAGTTGGATAAATTATGGATCAAATATAATGATTCCTACGGGCAGCAAATTGCTGACGTGCCAATACCTCAACAGGTTTCTTGGATGGTAAGAAAGATGGTTGGAGCAAGGGATATGGTGGATATAAATTAGACATTGGCCAAGAGAAAAATTAGCTTGATCTGGCAGATTTACTACTAGATGCTTGGCCAACTACCTAGGGTAGAATAGAAGACCTCATGTTCAGGAATGAAGCAAGAGCCAAAGCTAAGTTCATCATGTGGCTGTATTTCCAGGACATGATACTCATCAGTGATAGACATGTATATTGTGGGATGCTTGTGGATACTGACTGTGTGCTATGCCAATCTCATACAGAGAACAGAGTCCACCTCTTTGCTGAATGTGTCCTTGCCAAGCAACTGTGGAATAGGGTGCTACTATGACTTCAGAGACAACCATATAGAGCTTACTCATGGAGCCAACACTGGAAGTGGGTAATGGAAATGCTAAAGGAAATTCTTAGGCTGCTACTAGTTTCAAGATGATATATGCTGAGACAATTCATATTATCAGGACTCAGGAGCAGGGCGGCCCTTCCATAAAGCAAGGAAAACAACTGCTTTAGGCCCCATATTTGTAGGGTCCCCATTTTTTTATACACCTAATAGACTAGGTATAAGTTTAAAAAAGAGTTCTGTAAAGTGAAAAAGTTTGATTTCTTTCTTTAAAAAATATAGAGAAGAAGGATTTGCAGCTGCTATGATTTCTACCAAGAAAATTGCACTTGAAATGAATATTGAACCTGAATTTCGTAAGAAACGTATGATATATAAGAAATAACAATATGATGCGAATGTTGATAATAAAATCTCAAAATCTTTCAAAGAGTCATTTAGAGTTGATTACTTTTATACAAAATAGACAAGGCTATTTTTTACTTCAAAATAGATTTGAACAATTCGAAGCATATAAATATTTTGGTTTTCTATCTGGCAGTAAAATCTAAGATCACTAGATGTTGGAAATTTGAAAAAATATTAATCTCCAATGTTCCTTAAAGCATAATAATCAATTCGATATTGATGGTTTAGATTTATTTTCTGAATTAAAAGTATTAAGAAAAATAGTACAATTAGAAGATAATAGTTTAATTGATACACTTAATTAAACAAAAAGATTTAAATTTTTTTTCAAATGCATAAATATCTTATGGAATAATGTTCATAACCCATGTTACCGTTGCTTCAGCGGAAAGAATTTTTCAAAATTAAAATTAATAAAATCTTACCTAAGAACAATAATGTCGCAAGAAAGGTTAAATGGATTAGCTATATTGTCAATTGAGAAATACTTATTAGGAGTTATTGATTATAAAAAAATTATTAATAACTTTGTATCTAAGAAAAGCTAAAAAAATAGACTTCAAGTAAATAATAATAAAAATTTAAAATTAAGGCTCTCATAAAGTTTGGCTTTAGGCCACAAAATTTGTCGGGCCGCCCCTATCAGGAGTGAGAGGTACCATCGAATTTTTGAGAAGCACAGTAGAAGTAGAAGAAATAGCTAGGTATGTTGCATCCGTCTGTAATGTGAGAGCAACTGCTGAAATACGAAAACTTCTGTAACAGAATAATTATTGAAGAGATAGGCGATTAGGCTAGAACATAGGAGAGTTAGAGGTTTATTGGTTGCTTTGTACATAGGTAGGTAGATACACTCTAATGAGACAGTGGACTGAGTTTTAAGTCAACTGTGATTTTGTAAAGACTCGTTTGGTAATTAATAAGATCGTTTAATTACCAAAAAACAACCATGATTTCACGAACTGAAAATGATATAGAAAGTAAGTAGTAATAAAGTTTGGGGATGGGTAGAGAACTAAAAGAGACTGAAATATATTTTAATTATATTATGAAAATTCTGTTAAAATTAGGATTAAGGATCAAATATGTTACCTTTTACATACATCAACAATTATACCTGTCAACACGAATATATCAAAGACCAAAATAAAATAACCCCAAAATTGAACTTCTCCAAAATATATTAAATATGATTTTGATCATTTTCTCCAAAATTGAACTTGTCAAGAATCTCTTACACCGGTCAACTAATACAAACAAGTAAGGAGTTGTTTGGTAGGAGGTATAAGAAGGTATATGGGCGGTATAAAAATTTAATATCACTTTAATATTTTATTTGGTTAGCAAACCAGGTATAACTTATTCCGGTGTTAATTTTAACACCGGAATAACTTATACCTTATAGAGGGTGAGGTAATTAGCACTGATATAACTTATACCTTCTTTTTAGAAATTATGCAATTATTATTCTTAATACAACATACTAAACAGTGAATTAACAACAATCCCAGCATAACTTATACCAGCATAAGTCGTATTCCAACGGAACGACCCCTGAGAGTCTTGAGGAAAGTAGCAAGGGAACTCCCTTACACATTGAAAGGCCAGAGCCCGCAGACTAATGGAATCCACTTGCAAATATTTTTATTGACTACGGCCAACTGGCATTCAGACTCTTGTTAAATTGTCATTGGCTACACTAAAAATAAGAATAAAGAAAGACCATAATTCCGAACACGAGTCAACTCTTTTTCACATAACTACATTTTCTTTGTGTGTGTACAACAGCTGCAGTGAAGTGAACATATTCCTCAGAAAAATTCTCCACTCCCATTTACATTCTTGCTTACAAAAGAAAGAAAGATGGCAGATGCAGTGGTGAATTTTCTGGCGGAGAACCTATTGCAGCTATTAACTGATAATGTAAAGCTGATTGGAGGTGCAAAGGGAGAGTTGGAGAATCTGCTGAAAGAAGTTCAACACCTAAAAGGCTTCTTAGACGATGCTGCAAAATTACCAAGTGACAGCGAGCAGTGGAAAGTGTTGGTCGAGGAGATTCATAAAACTGTACATAAAGCTGAGGATGCCATTGATAAGTTCCTGGTTCAGGCGAAGCTGCACCAAGAGAAAAGTAAAATGGGAAGATTCTTCAATGTGAGCCATCTTGCTACCGTCAGGAATCTTGCCGCTGAGATCAACGGCATCCTTGGGCAAGTCAAGGAACTTCGCAAAAACAATCAAGCTCTTCAGGCACGCCCAGTTGTTGAGCTACCTAAAAAAGGTTCCCAGGAGGTAACGCAGGTATGCCCGAAACCCAAAAGATTTTTCATTTCCTATTTCTATCACAATGGTTGTTGTTTGTTTCTTTGAGGGCGGCCCAATAAAATTGATGGTCTAAAGTCAATTTGCTACAAAGAGCTTTAAACTTAATTAATTAAACTGCGACAGAGGACTCACTTTCTATTGTATAGATCAATTAAACAAGACAAAAAGAGATAGCAGGAAAAATGAGTTGAAATAGAAAAGTGAAATAGTTTAGGAGAAATGAACGAATGCACGCGAATGAGGAAAGATCAGAACCTAAAGGTGGAGGTAAATGTACTCGTTGCTTAATTCAATTTTTTGGTATTTATGTATTTATTTTATTTAATTGGGATAGGTTTGACGGTTGATGAAAGTTGTTATCTGATCTGTTAATGGATAAGAGAGTGTTATAATTCCAAACCCATTTGAAATTATTGGACTGAAAAAATAAGTACTTAAAAGTTTCCTTTTGAGTCATTAGTCCAGTGTCTGATGCTTTTCATGGTTTGTGTTAATGTGTAGCTACAGATCAATATTAAATGGCTGTTTGATGTAATAATCTGGAAATCAAGATAAAAAGAAACTCTTAAATCCAAAATCTGACTACGAAATCATTGCATCCAAAGACTATCTATTCAGTTAGTGATTAATGGCATCACAAACAACACTAGTTCACATTAATCTTGTCAAAATTCAACAAAAAGATTTACAGAATCATGAAAATGTTAGATAAACTCGATGTAACAAGTATTATTTACTCTGTTTCTGATGTGATCCATTTTTATTATCTTGAAAAGGGTCCTTCTTTGGAGGATGATGAAGTTGTCGGCTTTGATGAGGAAGCGAACAAAGTGATCAAGCGACTTGTTGAAGGATCAGAGGATCTTGATATTATTCCAGTGGTGGGTATGCCGGGACTTGGAAAAACCACACTAGCAAGAAAAATCTACAATGATCCTCAACTTTCATATGAATTTTTCGGTGTCCATTGGGTTTACGTCGGCCAATCTTACAAAATAAAGGATGTTTTTCTTAATATTCTCAAATTCTTCACAAGACGCACCGAAGATTATCAGCATGAGGATGAGAATGCATTAGCTAAGGTGATAGCCAGTTTTATCAAGAAAGGAGGTAGATGTCTCATTTGTTTAGATGATGTTTGGGAAATAAAAGTCATTGATTATGTAAAGAAAGTTTTCCCAGAAAACGAAAAGGGGCATCGAGTCATGATGACAACGCGTGATAATGTTCTGGCTACTTATGCCAATCCAGATCCTCACGATCTGAAATTTTTGACTCCAAAAGAAAGTTTTGAATTGTTGGTAAAGAGAGTTTTTGGCAAGAAAAGTTGTCCTAATGATTTAGTAGGGCATGGAGAAAGCATTGCCCGAAAATGTGGTGGAGTACCACTTGCAGTAGTGGTTATTGCAGGAGCATTAAGAGGTCGTCCGAACACAAATGATTGGATAAGAGTTGAGAAAAATGTGCCTCAGCATCTTTATGGGAATAACGAAGAGAGCTGCTTGAAATTTGTGGAGATGAGTTATGATCGTTTGCCCCAAGAAATGCAGACATGCTTCCTGTTTTGTGGTGTCTTTCCTCGAGGCTTTGATATCCCTTCTTGGAAAGTGATTCGCTTGTGGATAGCGGAGGGGTTGATAAAGCCGCAGGAATCGTACACTCTGGAGGAGATAGCAGAGTTTTATTTGAACGATCTTATCAATAGAAATTTAGTGATATTGCAGCAAAAGAGGTCTGATGGTCAAATAAAAACTTGTCGTCTTCACGACATGTTGCATCAGTTCTGCAAAAAGGAAGCTAGTAACAAATGGCTTTTTCAAGAAGTCAGTCTAACACCTGATCAAGCTATTCCTATTGAAGACCCAAATAAATCTCGTCGATTGTGCATTCAACCCTCTAATCTGAAAGGCTTTCTCTCCAAGAAACCTTCTGCGGAGCATGTTAGATCTTTCTATTGTTTTTCCTCAAAAGAAAAACAAATCAGCGGGTTGACTCCTAATGACATTAAACTCATACACAAAGCGTTTCCGCTTGTCAGGATTTTGGACGTTGAACCCCTCAAATTTCTCTTCTCAAAGGATTTTAACCAGTTATTTCATTTGAGATATATTGCTATCTCAGGTGACTTCAATGCCATTCCTTTGACCATTGGTAAATTTTGGAATTTACAAACTCTTATTCTTAATACAAGTACCTCAGAGTCCACCCTTGATGTAAAAGCAGACATATGGAACATGTTACAGTTGAGGCATCTTCACACCAACATACCTGCAAAATTGCAACCCCCTGCTGCCACGTCGTCAGGTAAAGCTTCTTGTCTACAAACTCTTAGTATGGTTGCACCAGAAAGTTGTGAGAAAGAAGTGCTTGCAAAGGCGTGTCATCTGAAAAAATTGAGCATTCGAGGACAAATGGCGGCTTTTCTTGGTGCTTACAAGGGTGGAATCAACAATCTTGAAGAGCTAAAGTGCCTGGAACAATTGAATTTGGTGAATGATGTTCTTTACATGAATAAAGCTCCTCACCTCCCTCCAACATTCTCCCAACTTGTACGTACTGTGAAGAAGTTAACTTTGACAAACACAAGGTTTGGTTGGAGTGAGGCAGATAAATTGGGGAAGTTGGAAGCCCTTGAGGTTCTAAAGTTTAAAGAAAACGCATTTGCCGGTGATTCCTGGAAGCCAAAGACAGGATTTTGCGCACTCCAGGTCTTGTGGATTGAAAGGTCAGAGTTAGAATCTTGGGAGGCTTCGGATATTAACTTCCCCATGCTTAGGCACCTTGTTCTTATCTCCTGTGATAAGCTCGAAGCTGTGCCACTTGAGCTGGCTAACATAACTAACCTTCAAGAGATGAAGCTGGAGAATACAAGCAAGGCGGTCAAATCTGCAAAAGATATACAGGAAAGCAAGACAGCTAAAAGTATCAAATTCAATCTCACTATATTCCCTCCTGAAGCTGGATCCAAAGCCACAAAGTGAATTGAAAGGTCAGTTGAATATATTGTTTATTGAAATGATTAAATCTCTATGATAGTCTTCACTAAACTTTTGTCTGCACGACTACATTCTTTTCCAGCTGCCATATATTTTCCGTGACTGCATCTATCTCATTTAGTAGAATGCCTGTGTAAGACTGTATCTTTTGTAATTTTATTTGCATTCTTCTACTTCGTTAAAGAGAAGGGGAGCCTTGGCGCAACTGGTAAAGTTGCTGCCATGTGACCAGGAGGTCATGGGTTCGAGCCGTGGAAACAACCTCTTGCAGAAATGCAGGGTAAGTGCGTACAATAGACCCTTGTGGTCCGGCCCTTCCCTCGGACTCCGCGCATAGCAGAAGCTTAGTGCACCGAGCTGCCCTCTAATTCGTGAAAGACTAATTCTTTCCCCTTACATTCTGAATGCAGTCTGCTTTTACTTATAGGAACAGATCGACCATGATTAAGAATAGAAAATACCATTCTTTTTATTCTACTGTAAATGGACTTCTATGGTACTATAGTAGATGGATTACTGTGAATGATTTAGTGGTTTCTTTCGAACTTATTTGCACCAGTTTTCCTCTGTTTGTTTCTGTCTTTTCATTTGCTAATTTTCCTCCTTTCTGCAGGGAAGAATATGGACATTGACCTTGCTGGGAGCCTGGGGTCATGGATATGGTATGACCCCATTTCGTGTTTTCTGCAGTCAGGTCATCTGATGATATTGTTCCAATAAAGGAAGACTTTGTCTTTTTGTATATTCTAGCATTCAAAATGAGTCTGTCTCTGTGGTTTTGGAGAAATGTTAAAATAAATGCGCTCCACTGTCGGCTTGAACAAACATCCTTACCGTGTCTGTTGCATTTTGAGGTCCTAATCATGGTGGTGTGTTTTCTTTCTGAGTTGTAAAAGTACTGTTTCCAGTTTGTTGTGTCTGTTTTGTTTTACTTCATTGTTTGTTTCTTGCTTAATAAGCATGTCCCACTGTTATTGTTGTCTGTTGAAAGACATCTTATTCCAAGCAGATTGGGTGATTCTGAATCCTATTCAGCATGTCTAATCTTTCTGGTTATGTTTTAAATTGGATGGTGTTACAAGTTTATATTATGAGCCTTTATATTTCCTAAATGTTGGGCTAAAACAGTTGAAGATGATGATCCTTAGACTACTGTTACAACTGAGTTTTAACAGTCACCATGTCCCAAAACGGATAGCTAATTTAACTTGATAGGATGATTGCACTAATTCACATCCAGTTTCCTGATTATTTAAATTTGCAGATCTGTTTCCTTCAGAAATTAATGAACTGAAGAATAAAGGGCAAAAATGTCCAATACATCCTTAGTGTTCTACCTAAGGAGTTTTTACACCACTAGTAGAGCACTAATATTCAAATTTTCTGGTTTGAAATGTAAGTCGAACAGGATCCTTCAACGCGTCTATGCTCATACAACACAATGGACATGAATCTTGAGTCCCCGTCCCCGACAAAAATGTCCCAGAAAAGCTCTGTATATACCCAATTTCGTAACAGATTTAATTAGGTAACTAACGATGCTAATCTGCACATAATCCAAGCACGTTTCAAACTCGAGAGAATAGTTTCTTACATTCTCTTGAAGATCTAAATAGTCAGTCTCCTGGCAAATTTACATGGAAAGACTTGGGCTTCCTTAATGTCGAAGCATCTCAGCTGACACATCCTACAAAACTAGTCTCAAGAGAATGCATTTCACTTTCGCTTTCCTGTTTTTGCTTCTTGGCTTGCAGGGATAATCTCAGAACATGAAGGCATAATCCCAGATCACCAGAGGAATTTTGGCGAGATTTTTCTGGTTTTGAGCTCCCAACAGAGCTAACATGTCCAACTCGAACATTATCGACTGAAGTGCTTGATTGGCATAAAAACGGGCATCAACGTCAGGGTCCTCAGCTAGCTCTATTACATTACGGAGAATTGTTTCTCCACTGCCTAGCAATTGAAAGAGGCTTAAAAAAAATCAGATTATAGGTACAGGGAAGTTTAAACCGTCTCAAACAAGCAATTCAGGAAATCTCAATCCATTCTTTCAACTAAACCAAGTAAAATACAAAGCGAAAAAGAAATACAAAAAGTATGAGAGATCTCACTGTGTTTACCCGTAAAATGGTACAATTGAATTTATTACGTGGTTTATTGACAAACGAACTGATTTGATCCAAAAAGATAAATGAATTAAACAAAAATACAAGAATTAACGTTGAAATCGAGATAAATAGGAGATAGCCTCAGGGAGCAAGGCTTCCGAAAGCAGCAATAAGAGCAATATTAGACAGAAAATAAAGTATTACTCCCACCGTTTCAATTTAGATGAGATAGTTTGACTTGACATGGAGTTTAAGAAAAAAAAAAGAAAATTTTGAAACTTGTGGTCTTAAAAACTTAAGGGGTAAAAACTTTGTGGGACCATGGCATTTGTGGGGTTATAAAAGTTTCTCATTAAGGGTAAAATAGGTAAAATGAAGAGTTTAAAGTTGAATTATTTCCAAATTTAGAGATGTGTCATCTATTTTGGAATAGACTAAAAAGGAAAGTGTCTCATCTAATTTGAAACCGAGGGAGTATTTAGCTTGGATTTTTGTGTGTTACAGTGGTTGTTGAAGTCACTATTTATAGTTATACCTATGTAACAAGGTCCTAGGATCAAGCCCCTCTTCAATAATAATAATGGACGTCATTGATGAATATGTAATGACAGACCATTGTGAACACCTAATTTTTGTCCTACATGGAAATTACTCCTAAAAATAATCAAAAATAATTTTATAAATAAATAACCTAGCCACACAAAAAATGGAATTTAAATTAAAATTTGAGTTAGAGTGGCTAATACTGCAGAAATTAAAGAAAGGAAAAGAGGTTAGTCTTTGTTGACACTAGGCTAAGAGCACAATTGTTTAAAGTGGTCCAATTGCCAAGTCGGCCCAATCTTGTTTCACCTACCCAAGCCCATCTCCCTAACTTACCCGCCTCCCCCCCCCCTTTAAATAAAAGAAAAACCTAGCTGTTAAACACCTAAGACCTAAGGAGACACACACTCACAAACGGACAAAAGGAGAATAATATAAACCTAATACCCCCTCTCTGATTTTCCATCACTAACGAGCACACACAAACAAAAGAGAAAAAAGGAAATCTGGAAAAGAGAGCTAAGAACGCAGCTATTGCACTCCCTCTTTCACTCATCTTCCTCACACCTTAGCTCCCATAAACACCACCAAAAGTTCAGTAAAATCCAACCAAAAGCAAAACCGGTTGCGAAATAGCTCGAAAACAGCTTTAAAAATCAGTCCAAAATCAGCTCTGAAACAATCGTCAAAGTGAGGAGATGTTCGAGTTCGCCAATTCGAGGTTCCGGACAAATTTTCAGTAGCATTTTTCATTTTTCAATATTCCGGAGCAACTGTTTGTATTTGCCGGAGATTTCTTAAAACATATCAAATAAACTTCATAGAAGGGCCGTCTCTTTATCTGCAACTTTATTTTTTTCTTATAATGCTTGCCATCTTGTCGTTTGGTTCTATGTCAGCACGTCTTTTTTTTTTTATCTTGATCAATTACTCAGTTTTCTTGTAATAATTTGTTTGAGTTGTTTTGGGTCTGTGATTTAAAGTGATACCAAATTAGCATAAAGAAGAGTGTGAGAACCTCTTCTTGAATTGATCTTGTAATTCCATGAATCAAGTATCAACGTTTAGCAAAGAAGGTCTGCCACAAGTTTAGGAAAGAAAATTAATTCAAGCTTAAGATTGTTGTAAATGCACTTTAGAATATCATACAGACATTATTTGTTGGTGAGACATTCCATGCTGCTAGATAAATGGTTTACATAGAGTTGATTTATTTTGAAGCTAATTATATTGGTCTTGTCTTTCACACCTTCTAATCTGTTTCTAGAAGTGTTGTTCCAACTCTAGTAATTTAATTTGGTTGTGGACTATATGTATCATGATGTCTTTTTTTTTAATCATATACTAGTATGGAATTGCATTGTTCTTCCAATTATGTAGTCTGTTTAAGGGACGTTGAGTATCTAAAGAGTGAATTTGTTGAAAGTCCATGGTTGCTCCTACTGTCCTGTGTTATGCTTTGAATTTTTTCAGTAAAAGAGCAAATTGAACGCATTTTTCCCAAAAATGATCATTCTATATGTTCCGGGCCTTCCATACTCAATCTCAAACTTCAGGACCAATTAATATTAATTCTTAAATATCGTAGCTTGATTTAGGTGCGCATTTAAATTACTATTGTGATTGTGTATATGTTCGCGTGACATGATTATGATTCCCGAAAAATAAATTGTTGATACTTAATTTTTTCCTGTGTATTTTTATACAAAATATTTTCAAAATAGCATGTACATGCACATATAAGCATGCCCCAAGAGTTTTGGTATTTTTTCCCTAAGTTTTAAGATTTTTGAAATCAATTTATTGTCTATTTTAGCAGTGCAAAATCCATAATTATTTCCAAAATCATTAGTTTTAGTGAATAATTTATTTTATTCCCATATTTATACCAAAATATAGTTAAGATAATTTTTGTATATTTTTACAAATTTATTTGGTATTTTAGAAGCTAAATTGCATATAATTGCAATTATAGCTTAATTTAAGATTAATAGCATTTTATAATTGTAAAATTGGTTCTAATATTTTTAAATGATATTTAAATATTATTAATTGGGTTAGTACTTTTAATTTGCTTTTAAAATTATTTTAACTATTTTATATAAAATAAAAAGGGAAAATTGGCTATTTAACATTTAGCCTCATTTCATTGCAATTATAGCCCATTCGGATTTCAATTTTAGCCTCAATTTAACCCCAACCCAATTAACCCAAGACCCAACCAAATCCACCCCAGCCCAATCCTTAAATTAACCCGGCCTAGTTCCGAATTAATTTGAGCCATTGATCAAATAAAATCAACGGCCCAGATCCCCCTTTCCATAATTAAACCCTCACCTACCCCCTTCCCACCGTCTCATTCTTTCGAGACTCTTCATCTCTCTATCTCTCAAACTCTCTCGAAGGTTCCTGAAACTCTAGACTCTCTCATCCCATCTTCAACCTCCGACTCACCGGAATCTATGGCCTCTCAGGCCATGGACGACCTATACTCACCTCCTCCGGCTCTTGCATGTCTGATGCTCGAAGGATCGAGGCCATACCTCGAAGGTCTTCACTCATACCTTCACCGATTCGAAGATTCCGGTCATCTCCGACCTTGCTCCGGTGGCTCTTGTTCTTCTGAGCATGTTTCTGACCTCATCCGACTTAGATCGGACTTTCTTCCAAGCCTTTCTCATTTCTAGGGTTTCTCTGAAACCCTAAGCTATTCGAGGTTTTTCCCCTGTTTGTTTTCTTATATCTATGCTACATCTTTGTTCTACTGGAGTTTTGAAACGTTTTCCCCAATCTTTTCTTTCAAAATTTGTTTCTCTTCGATTTGGGGTTTCTGAAAAAATCTTAAAATGTTTTCTGACTCTTTTTTTTTTGTGTGTGAATCTGTCTATGTTATGTTTGTATGTTCTCTTTTCTACCTAGCATGTTCTTCTCCCGTATCTTTATGTTTGCCTTATTTTGCATTCTTCTATTGTACTCCGTTCTTTCTTCTACTGGTTTCTATATCATGCTTTCACACGTTTATCTTATGTGTTCATTTACCCCTGTGTTCCTTTACTGTATTTTCTACTAAGCTCTTAGTTCTTATTTGCCTTCTTCTGGGCTTTATTCTTTCTAAACATGTTTCATCTACTGTTTCCTTAAGTTTACACTACCTCTCTGTCTTCTGAACTTGTTTAAGTTCCAAGCTTTTCTTAAAACATGTTCTTTATGCTTCAAATCAGCTTTTTCACTATGTTTGTTTCGAACCTGCTATTTTACCTATTTGTTTTTTCATGAGTCTCTGAAAAAGACCTCTGAGCCTGTTTCAGTTATTTGTCTCCTCGTCTCTACATCTGATTCGAGTCGAAAACCCTAGGATTTAGGGTTTTGGCGAATAGGGTTCTATTATGGAACCATGGATTCTCTCAAACTAAGTTTGACTCTATGTACTGAATTTGAGCCTCTTTGTTTATAACTCTGAACATTTCTATACTAGATTCTTTCTAATTAGCATGACAGTTCTTTCTTGTTTGACATGTTTGTGTGCTTTATATATGAGGAATTCTTTCTTCAAAAGGGTTTTGCCAACTACTAATTGATTGATTCTGAAATCCTCTAATGGGGTTTGATTGATTGTTACTGATTTTCTTTGATTAAACCTTTCTTCACCTTTTCTGGTTGGGTTCATTCATACCAAAACTCAATTTCTGATTCTACTGACTGTTGATTGATTGCCTTTCCTTATTTGCACAAACCGTGTTGCTATCAAAGTCTTTCCTTAAATAGTTCCTATGTATTTTCCCTTCTTGTACTACTTTGGAAAAGATTCTGATCAAATTCTTTCCTTAATTACCTTCTACCCGTTTGAAATCAAATCCCTTAGCTGAAGGGAAATTCTATGTGATTGACTGTAAACTATTTTCTTACCTTTCTTACTTGCTTCTCTGCACTATAAAAGGGACTACCCTTCCGCACTTTTGGAGGGACAATTCAATACTTTTTACAACATACTTCGAATTGCATACTCTTACACACTACTACTACTACTACTTTCAAAACCTGCATTCCTTCTTGCTCTCTTCTATACTGCTGTTCTCTGCTCCTGCTTATTATTAGCTGGGTGAAAGTCAAGGCTAATATACTACTACTACTTTGTCTTTGCATCCTGCTCTTGCTCTTTTACTGGTATGTCTTGATTCAGTTCCTAGCAATCATCCTAATGTGTTTACTTAGAACCTTTACATCTATGCCTATTACCTGCAAAGTTTGACATGTACATATGCTGTTGTTTTGTAAATGGGGATTCAGGGTATGGAAACATAAGTTGTTGTCCATGAACGGAATTTTAACCCCAAGTAAAGGGTGTCAGTATGTTTTAATGCTGATAATGTCCTTTGCCCATTTTTCCTTTGTCTACTGTTTTTGTTATGAATCCCCTACCCTTACCCCTATGTATGCTAAGTTAAGGCTCATGATTTGGTAGCCTCTTAAATGGTTGCCCAGGCCTGAGCCTGGCTTTCAATAAGCCCTAACTCCTCAACTTGAAATGACAAGTTGGTTAGGGGTGTGCCAATACTTCAAGTTGCTTGGCATGACCACTAGCTTATCACTCCCCCTCCCCTGCACTTGCACCTACTCTTAGATTTTAAGTTCTGCCCCCTCCTATGAGCTTTGCTTTGGGACTTTGAGTTCCCTCTGAACTTGGACATTTGAGGGCTGACCCTTCCACACTGCACTATGTCCTTGATTCTGAAATATATTTGGGGTGTAAGCATTGCTCGGAGCCCCTTTGCGACTCTTGGGAGCTTTGACACATCCCAAATAAGAGAAAGGCTTTGGAACTTGATCTTTGGAGTTGGTTTACTTCATGCTTCAGACAGAAGTACGAATCAGGCTCTCCTTGGTTGGGACTTTTAGTTTTCTGATGTAATTTTATTTTATTTTTCTTTTATCAATTCTGGTTTATAATAATCTTGTAATAAACATTTGGGGTCGGCTAGTGGAAAAGGGTGGGGAACTATGCATGCAAGGGGTAGATATCATGCCTATAGGGGTTATCATTTATAAAATTCTGCATCTCATCTAGAGATCATACCTATAGGAATTAGTATGTTTTAAAGTTCTGCATTTTATAAATCATTGAAACTCTGCATTCTCACATAGATACCATGTCCATAAGATTTTCTGCATTCTCATATGGACACCATGCCTATAGGACTTTCTGTATTCTGCATATGCATCTATCATTAGGCAAACATGTATATAGGTTTAAATAACAATCAGTATTTTAGACACCAGGCCTATAGGACTTCTGCACTTCTATAAAAGTTTAAAATCAGTAACGCCTAGATATCATGTCTATAGGATTCTTGCAACTGTTTAAAATCAATGACACTTAGAAACCATGCCTATAGGATCAGTTAATTGAATCAGCCTCGTTTCGAATCTAAAACCCGTCTTAAAATCTGCAGATCCCTTTTTTCTAAAATCAGTAAAGCTTTTCCTTAAAATCAGTATACTTTGCATTATTATATATCATGCCTATAGGTTTCACCTAGGCAAGCTTTAGGGTAAAAGCCATAAGTGCATCAGTCTTTGACAATTCCAACCAGCATGCAGGTCTGATTCAGATTTCTTATCTGAAGTATGTAATAAATCAGGCTGCCTCACGCATTTTTTTAAGTTTAATTCAGACCTAATCAGTACATGTAAGACATGCTAAACTCTATGATTTTCTGACTTGAGAAGGTTTATTTGAGCCTTTCAACTGTTATGTATTTTCCCATATTTGCTTTATGTGTTTTGTTTGTCGCCCTAGAATTTTATCCTTTTAAAACCATAAAAGCCCCAACTCCCTCCCCTTCAGGATTAGTAGTCTCAATGCCTCCAAGATTGATTGGATTGGGACGGATAATAGCATGCAATAAGTAACGATACCATTCCGCGATTTAATACCTTAACGGGGTAGGAAGGGTAGAATATGGATATGATGACCGGTGCGCTAATATCACGTGCGACCCCTCTTCTGAGGAGTGATTTCTGGATATTGCATTGAAGTGATCCATATTAATCAAAAACCTAGGACCCCTTTTCTTTATTCGCTTCCTTTAGAGTTGTTTAAACTTTTCAAATCCTTGCTCTCTTTCTACTTACTTTCATAAGTTTCAACCTAATTGCAATGTTGTATGCAAGTCCTTATTTGAGCCTTGATTGTTTACTTGTAAAGTCACAATTATAGCATGGCCGGGAACCACACTTGTGGATCCTGAGGGGTGCCTAACACCTTCCCCTCGGGATAAGTTCTAGCCCTTACCCTAATCTCTGATCTCTTCATCTCAAACTCTCCTAAAAAGTGTCCTAATGCACTATAATCATTAGGTGACGACTCTTCAACTTCTAAACCCAATTCTCGAAAGGGAATAGAGTTGTCCTCCCAATGTCGTATACCCGATTTCTGACCCCTCGGTTAGAGAAAAAGGGGGCGTCGACATCATGGCGACTCTGCTGGGGAGATTCTTTAGGCTTTTACCATTGCATGTTGTTTGTGACTTTACTATCTCATTAATTGCTTTATTTAATGTATTTTATTCGCTACGAAACTGACTTGGCTCTTCATGTCTTTTCTTTACTGTTGTAATTACTGCAATTATTGTAATCATTTATCTTATGAACGTGAAAATACATATCAATTTGTTTCATTCTTGTAAACTGCATCTTCAACATCATATTCCACTAGTGCCAAACAAATACCATAGCAACGCTTATAATGAGTGGTTGCGCTCTTCCAATATAATCACCCTTTAAATTCGGCAAAGGCGTATTTGCGGTAAAATCAGTCGATCAGCGGTGCAGTCGACGGTTCCGTGCCTTTCCCTCTTGAGTTGTCCGCTCAAGGGTACCTGTTTAATACCCCAATAGAAATCTTACTCTGTTTAATTGTGCATGCATCATGGTCAAACCTAGCCGAGTCAGTTATGTTGTCCACATAATGACTCATTAAGATAGCCTTGTCCAAAGTCCATCGGGTTTCCCTGAAACCCAAATGGACACCTACATGTTTTGTGCATTTATTTGGAGAATTAAATGCTTTTTATGCTAATTATCGGTTTAAATAGTCGAGTCTGGTGGCGTAGGGGTCTAACACTTTGTTTTGCAGAAAATGAGGCATGAAGTCCCCAAATTTGGCATGGTAACCAACATTCATCCAAGGCTGCTGAATTGGTGGGAAGATCTCCACTCAAGTGATCAGACACTCGTCCGCAAATACTTAGGGAATCTGCATTCTCTTCTAGAAATCCAGCCTGACAACAAAATCATAGAGGCTGCAACTCTGTTTTGGGATAGTGACAGGTCCGTGTTCTGCTTCGGGGACCTTGAAATGACTCCTTTGCTCGAAGAAATAGAAGGCTTAGTTGGTATTCCTTGGGAGACTCCGGGTTTGCTTATGCCAGAGAATTGCAAGGGTAGGGGTTTCCTTAAGATGATGGGACTGAAGAAGAACCCAGACTTGACCTGTTTGAAAGACTCCTACATCCCATTCGACTATATGTACGAGAGGTACGACCATAACAAGTCATACCGCACCTACTCTGATGAATTTGCCGTCACCTCACTGGGGCATATTCAGAGAAGGGTCTTCGTATTCATGTTTTGTTTCATGGGTATGATAGTGTTCCCTATGAAGAAGGCTAGGATCCACACTAGACTGGCCATGGTAACCAAGACTCTGATGGAAGGAATTGGCGGACAACCTTTTAGTATAGTGCCCATGATTGTTGCTGAGATATACCGGGCTCTGGACAACTGTCAGCGAAAGCAAGTCATTTTGAGGGATGCAATTTATTACTTCAGCTCTGGCTCATGGAGCACCTCCAGAAAGGAGAATACCGACAAGAGATCTTACGCAAAGACTGGGATGATCACATTGCCTTCCACCAGCCAAGGCGTATGAATTATATCCCTAATATGTTCGCTCAGCCAGAAGACACTGGAAGATGGGTGGAGCTATTTGAGAATCTAAAAGAAGACTAGGTACAGTGGATGGTCGAATGGTTCCCTATGGAAGAATTCATTGTTCGATCCCGAGACGCACTATTTCTCATACTCATTGGTCTAAGAGGAACTTATCCCTACGTTCCCCTCCGAGCTATGAGACAGGCTGGAAGGAAGCAAATCATACCAGGGGTCGACAAAATGAGTCATTTTAGGGCTGATTTCGAGGACGATGATAGCCCTCACAAATGCCAAGCTCAACACATGTGGCATTGCAAGCTCATTTTGGGGAAAGAATTTATTGAGCCAGACAGGTATCATGCTGGTTGTGTGCCTCACTATTCGGGTTGGTTAGAAGATAATCACAATGGTATGGGTCAGCCCGGGTTCATTCACGGACATAGAATCATCGACGAGAAAGCTGAAGCACGGGTTAAGTACAATCAACTGCGCAAGAGAATTCAAGAGTGTGAAAGTGAGCATCGGGAAATACAAGAAGCCCATCAAAAGTTGATCAAGGAATGGAAGGATATGACTGTCAGCGCCAACAAACGACTAGGGTATTTGGAGCAGGGTCTAGTGGAGCTAGAAGGAAAGTTCCTCAAGAGGATTGAAGATTGTCGGAACGTTGAAGGGAATGCAAGCGGACATTTGGCCCAAGCTTTTCTGCTGCTAGGACTGTGCGAGCTGGTGAAGCTGTTCGAGGGGGATCAAGATGCCAAATCTGGGGAAGGTCCTTCTGGGACCAAGTAGTTAGGAGTCTTTTATTTTGCTTTTAATGATGTAATAAGGCCAATGGCCACTAGTGACATTTTATTTTCTGTTATTTAGCATCATTGTGAATTCGTCTTATTTTTATCAATAAAATGAGGCATTTAGCATTATAAGTTCTCCAAATTAATTTATTGCTAGGCCTACCTCGGGCACAATGAGGCACCCAAATTAGGACGCGATTTATATTCTTGCACAATGTGTTTAAATATTGCAACATTTTCTTCTCATAACCTGCACTAACTTGTTACCTTTTTTGTTTTTCTTTATTTTCATTCCCCTCCCAAAAGGTTAGTTCATGCATTCTGGCACCATCATCATACAGTACGAGATCCAAGGGCCCGGAAAGCTTCGGGGTAGAAAGGCTAAACAAAATCACCATGCATCACACTTTACTTTTTACTAGCTGATTTTATTTCCGCATTGTCTTTAATTCTGAAAAGAGCTCTGATACTCAAAACAGTTACGAATTTAATCGAAGCATTTCAGTCATTCACTTTATTTTACGCAGCATTACTATTACTTGCCTTAACGATGAACCAACGATTGTGACTTGCAACGAGACGACGCAACAAACGGATACGGACTAAGAAGAGGATGATATACTAGAAGAGGTCGTCACAGAAGTTGAGGAAAAGGTTCATAAAGACAGAATTTCAGCGCGTCCCCAGAGTCCAGAACTAGTTTGCTGATGCATTGGCTACTTTGTCGTCCATGATCCAGCATCCACATACAAATTTCATTGATCCCATCCCAGTAAAGATTCATGATCAGCCAGCTTATTGTGCCCACGTTGAGGAAGAAGAGGATGTAAAACCATGGTTCCATGACATCAAGGAGTACTTGACAATAAGGGAATATCCAGGACTTGCCAATGCTACTCAGAAGCGCACACTTCGTAGGCTATCCAGCAACTTTTTTCACAGTGGAGGAATCCTATACAGAAGGACTTCCGATTTGGGTTTACTAAGGTGTGTCGAAGCAAAAGAAGCATCCAGGCTATTGGACGAAGTGCATGCAAGGACCTGCGGGCCGCACATTAATGGTTTTGTCTTAGCAAAGAAGATACTCCGAGCAAGGTATTTTTGGATGACTATGGAAACAGACTGTATCCAGTATGTTTGCAAATGCCATCGCTATCAGATATATGCAAATATGATAAAGGCACCTCCAAATGAGCTTACTACAACAAGCTCACCAGGGCCATTCGCCGCTTGGGGAATGGATGTTATCAGACCTATTGAGCCGGACCGCATCAAATGGGTACAAGTTCATCTTAGTGGCAATCGATTATTTTACCAAATGGGTCGAAGCAGCATCATACAAGGCGGTCACTAAGAAGGTTGTGGCGGGTTTCGTCGGCAACCACATTGTTTGTCGGTTCGAAGTTCCGGAGTCAATCATCACCGATAATGGTTCCAATCTCAACAGTGACTTGATGAAAGCAATGTGTGAAACTTTCAAGATCAAACACAAGAACTCTACAGCCTACAGGCCTCAGATGAATGGAGTTGTGGAAGCAGCTAACAAGAATATCAAGAAGATACTAAGGAAGATGGTCGAAAGGCACAAACAATGGCATGAGAAGTTATCATTCACCTTATTGGGATACCGCACTACAGTCCGCACATCGATCGGAGCAACTCCCTACATGCTGGTTTATGGTACAGAGGCGGTCATCCCCTCCGATGTAGAAATTCCCTCCTTAAGGATCATACAAGAAGTAGAGTTGGATGATACAGAATGGGTAAAAGGTTGCTATGAGAAGTTAGCCCTTATAGATGGGAAAAGGATGAATGTGGTTTGCCACGGTCAGTTGTATCAGAACAGAATGTCCAGAGCCTTCAAAAAAATGGTTAAGCCAAGGAAGTTTACGCCGGGGCAGCTGGTGTTGAAGAAAATATTCCCACATCAAGATGATGCCAAGAGGAAGTTCTCTCCCAATTGGCAGGGTCCCTACATGGTTCACCAGGTTCTAACTGGAGGAGCCCTTATTCTTGCAGAGATGAATGGAGAAGTCTGGCCGAAGCCAATCAATTCAGATGCAGTGAAACGATATTATGTGTAACCACTTATGATTCCCTTAATGATGTAATTTGAACTACGCCTGACCTGATTCCCGTTTAAGAGGGGATACGTAGGCAGCCCTATGGGTTCGGTCATAATTTAATAAAAATTCCATTTTTCCCGCTATTGGAACTGGGGAAGAATTTTGAGGAGGACCCTCAAAATTCCGAAGTTAATTTTAGTTCATTCATCGCCAGAAGTGTCCGCTCAACAAACTGGGGCAGAATTTTGAGGAGGACCCTCAAAATTCCGGAGAAAAAAAAGTTGCAATGTCTTGAACCACGTCGCAGTCGTTGGTTCTTCTAAAGAAAGATATTTTCGATCATATACTTACGCTATATTTACTAAAGCATGCATAACTATTATCCGAATTACTGTTGTTTAGCGACGCTACCCCAATAACACACAACGTCAAGAGCCCGGGGAAGACGAACTAACCTTTCCCCTTACAGAACTCACGATTTTTCTTTGGATGCAGGCACTCAATTCGCAATATCATTAGGTATATTTATGCACTCTCAAGAATACAACTTCTCAGAATCATCACTTGTCCGCAATTGCTATCCGTATACAATTTCCCCAACAGTCATATTGTCGTAATCAGCTAAGAGATCTTACTACTAATCGTCCTTTTACATTCTTGCATTGCATAAGACTACCTTTATGCCTTCCGAGGTTAAGCTCTACCTCCATCTGCATTCTGCATAAGGCTACCTTTTTGCCTTCCGAGGTTAAGCTCTACCTCCATCTGCATTCTACATAAGGCTACCGTTCTTCCTTCCGAGGTTAAGCTCTACCTCCATCTGCATTTCTCTACATTGCATAAGGCTACCTTTCTGCCTTCCGAGGTTAAGCTCTACCTCCATCTGCATCACATAAGGCTACCCTTTCTACCTTTGGAGACTAAGCTCTATATCCATCTGCATTTTGCATAAGGCTACCTTTCTGCCTTCCGAGGTTAAGCTCTACCTCCATCTGCATTTCTCTGCATTACATAAGGCTACCTTTCTGCCTTCCGAGGTTAAGCTCTACCTCCATCTGCATCGCATAAGGCTACCTTTCTGCCTTTCAAGACTAAGCTCTGTCTCCATTTGCATTTTGCATAAGGCTACCTTTTCTGCCTTTTGAGACTAAGCTCGGTCTCCATCCTGCATTGGCTGAAAGATCGCCACCTTATCTTTCTTGCATGGCTGAAATATCGCCACCTTTTATTTACGTCTTATATCGGCTGAAATATTGCCGAATCCTACATTTCATGGGCTGAAAGATCGCCACCTTCTGCATTTCATGGGCTGAAAGATCGCCAAATTGTCCAAAGACGTCATTGTTCGAAGGCACCATTTGTATAGCCCGAGAACGCCATGCCATGGCCTGAGGACCCCATTTTATCTTTTGCATATCATTATTCAAAGGCATAATAGTTCAGAGGCATCATTCTCATAGACCGAGAACGTCATTTCATAGCCTGCGAATCCTTTATCATACGCTTCATGGCCCAGGACATCATGGTCCGAGGACATCATCCTACCCGTCCGAAGATAACATTCATGGTCCAACGGGAACTTGCATCACGTTTAAGTTTATGCACGATATATGTTTGTATTGCTCACTTGCAGGTACACCGACTATCAACAACCGTCTCAACAGGAGCGATGCCTCTCCGGTTCCCGCAGTCTATTAGATTTCAACCACCTTTCGCAACATAAACATCGCGTCCGTTTCTTTCGAAAATCTCCATCGGCATATTCCGTCAATGGATCCTGAACTACATATGGCCTGATTCCTGTGAGACCAGGGATATGTAGGCAGCGCAGGAACCAGAGCTCGATCAAAACTCCTTTCAAATCGCCACTTCCGGTAAAAATTGGCCATCTTATCTTTACCCGACAACTCTTTCATCCTTCCCGGGTAAAGAGGGGTAGCTATTGATACCCAATTTTTCCTTATGTATTTTTATGCAAAATACTTTCAAAATATCATGTACATGCACATATAAGCATGCCCCAAGTGTATTTTTTCCCTAATTTTTAAGATTTTTGAAATCAATTTATTATCTATTTTAGAAGTGCAAAATCCATAATTATTCCTAAAATCATCAGTTTTGGTGAATAATTAATTTTATTCTCATATTTATACCAAAATATAGTTTATATAATTTTTGTATATTTTTACAAATTTATTTGGTATTTTAGAAGCTAAATTGCATATAATTGCAATTATAGCCTACTTTAAGATTAATAGCATTTTATAACTGTAAAATTAGTTCCAATATTTTTAAATTGATATTTATATATTATTAATTGGTTCAGTACTTTTAATTTGCTTTTAAAATCGTTTTAACTATTTTATATAAAATAAAAGGGAAAACTGGCTATTTAACATTTAGCCTCATTTCATTGCAATTATAGCCCATTCGGATTTCAATTTTAGCCTCAATTTAACCCCAACCCAATTAACCCAAGACCCAACCAAATCTGCCCCAACCAATCCTTAAATTAACCCGGCCCAGTTCCTAATTAATCTGAGCCATTGATCAAATAAAATCAACGGCCCAGATCCCCCTTTCCATAATTAAACCCTCACCTACCCCCTTCCCCCCGTCTCATTCTTTCGAGACTCCTCATCTCTCTATCTCTCAAACTCTCTCGAAGGTTCCTGAAACTCTAGCCTCTCTCATCCCATCTTCAACCTCCGACTCACCGGAATCCATGGCCTCTCAGGCCATGGACGACCTATACTCACCTCCTCCGGCTCTTGCATGCCTGATGCTCGAAGGATCGAGGCCAGACCTCGAAGGTCTTCACTCAGACCTTCACCGATTCGAAGATTCCGGCCATCTCCGACCTTGCTCCGGTGGCTCTTGTTCTTCTGAGCCTGTTTCTGACCTCATCCGACTTAGATCGGACTTTCTTCCAAGCCTTTCTCATTTCTAGGGTTTCTCCAAAACCCTAAACTATTCGAGGTTTTTTCCCTGTTTGTTTTCTTATATCTATGCTCTATCTATATTCTACTGGAGTTTTGAAACGTTTTCCCCAATCTTTTCTTTCAAAATTTGTTTCTCTTCGATTTGGGGTTTCTGGAAAAAAATCTTAAAATGTTTTCTGACTCTTTTTTTTTTGTGTGTGAATCTGTCTAAGTTGTGTTTGTATGTTCTATATTCTACCTAGCATGTTCTTCTCCAGTATCTTTATGTTTGCCTTATTTTGCATGTTCTTCTATTGTGCTCCGTTCTTTCTTCTACTGGTTTCTATATCATACTTTCACACGTTTATCTTATGTGTTCATTTACCCCTGTGTTCCTTTACTGTATTTTATACTAAGCTCTTAGTTCTTATTTGCCTTCTTCTGGACTTTGTTCTTTCTAAACATGTTTCATCTACTGTTTCCTTAAGTTTACACTACCTCTTTGTCTTCTGAACTTGTTTAAGTTCCAAACTTTTCTTAAAACATGTTCTTTATGCTTCAAATCAGCTTTTTCACTATGTTTGTTTCGAACCTACTATTTTACCTGTTTGTTTTCTAATGAGTCTCTGAAAAAGACCTCTAAGCCTGTTTCAGTTATTTGTTTTCTCGTCTCTACATCTGATTCGAGTCGAAAACCCTAGGATTTAGGGTTTTTGGCGAATTTAATCTCGTGCTCGGACTAGGGTTCTATTATGGAACCCTGGATTCTTTTAAACTAAGTTTGAGTCTATGTACTGAATTTGAGCCTCTTTGTTTATAACTCTGAACTTTTCTATACTAGATTCTTTCTAATTAGCATGACAGTTCTTTCTTGTTTTATATGTTTGCGTGCTTTATATATGAGAAATTCTTTCATCAAAAGGGGTTTTGCCAACTACAAATTGATTAATTCTGAAATCCTCTAATGGGGTTTGATTGATTGTTACTGATTTTCTTTGATTTAACCTTTCTTCACCTTTTCTGGTCGGGTTCATTCATACCAAAACTCAATTTCTGATTCTACTGACTGTTGATTGATTGTCTTTCCTTATTTGCACAAACCGTGTTGCTATCAAACTCTTTCCTTAAATAGTTCCTATGTATTTTCCCTTCTTGTACTACTTTGGAAAAGATTCTGATCAAATTCTTTCCTTAATTACCTTCTACCCGTTTGAAATCAAATCCCTTAGCTGAAGGGAAATTCTATGTGATTGATTGTAAACTATTTTCTTACCTTTCTTACTTGCTTCTCTTCACTATAAAATGGACCACCCTTCCGCACTTTTGGAGGGAAAATTCAATACTTTTTACAACATACTTCGAATTGCGTACTCTTACACACTACTACTACTACTTTCAAAACCTGCATTCCCTCTTGCTCTCTTCTCTACTGCTGTTCTCTGCTCCTGCTTATTATTAGCTGGGTGAAAGTCAAGGCTAATATACTACTACTACTTTGTCTTTGCACCTGCTCTTGCTCTTTTACTAGTATGTCTTGATTCAGTTCTTAGCTATCATCCTAATGTGTTTACTTAGAACCTTTACATCTATGCCTATTACCTGCAAAGTTTGACATGTTCATATGTTGCTGTTTTGCTTTACTTTCTTGCGAATGCTTGATCCATATACCTTTACCCTCTATGTGTTTGTAAATGGGGATTCAGGGCATGGCAACATGAGTTGTTGTCCATGAATGGAATTTTAACCCCAAGTAAAGGGTGTCAGTATGTTTTAATGCTGATAATGTCCTTTGCCCACTTTTCATTTGTCTACAGTTTCTGTTATGAATCCCCTACCCTTACCGCCTATGTATGCTAAGTTAAGGCTCATGATCTGGTAGCCTCTTAAATGGCTGCCCAGGCCTGAGCCTGGCTTTCAATAAGCCCTAACTCCTCAACTTCTAATGAAAAGTTGGTTAGGGGTGTGCCAGTACTTCAAGTTGCTTGGCATGACCACCAGCTTATCATTCCCCCTCCCCTGCACTTGCACCTACTCTTAGATTTTAAGTTCTGCCCCCTCCTATGAGCCTTGCTTTGGGACCTTGAGTTCCCTATAAACTTCGACATTTGAGGGCTGACCCTTCCACGCTGCACTATGTCCTTGATTCTGAAATATATTTGGGGTGTAAGCATTGCCCGAAGCCCCTTTGAGACTCTTGGGAGATTTGACACATCCCAAATAAGAGAAAGGCTTTGGAACTTGATCTTTGGAGTTGGTTTACTTCATGCTTCAGGCAGTAGTATGAATCAGGCTCTCCTTGGTTGCGACTTTTAGTTTTCTGATGTAATTTTATTTTATTTTTCTTTTATCAATTCTGGTTTGTAATAATCTTGTAATAAACATTTGGGGCCGGCTAGTAAAAAAAGGTGGGGAACTATGCATGCAAGGGGTAGATATCATGCCTATAGGGGTTATCGTTTATAAAATTCTACATCTCATCTAGAGATCATGCATATAGGAATTAGTATGTTTTAAAGTTCTGCATTTTATAAATCATTGAAACTCTGCATTCTCACATAGATACCATGTCCATAAGATTTTCTGCATTCTTATATAGACATCATGCCTATAGGACTTTCTGTATTCTGCATATGCATCTATCATTAGGCAAACATGTATATAGGTTTAAATAACAATCAGTATTTTAGACACCAGGCCTATAGGACTTCTGCACTTCTATAAACGTTTAAAATCAGTAACGCCTAGATATTATGTCTATAGGATTCTTGCAACTGTTTAAGATCAATGACACTTAGAAACCATGCCTATAGGATCAGTTAATTGAATCAGCCTCGTTTCGAATCTAAAACCCGTCTTAAAATCTGCAGATCCCTTTTTTCTAAAATCAGTAAAGCTTTTCTTTAAAATCAGTATACTTTGCATTATTAGATATCATACCTATAGGTTTCACCTAGGCAAACTTTAGGGTAAAAGCCATAAGTGCATCAGTCTTTGACAATTCCAACCAGCAGGCAGGTCTGATTTGGATTTCTTATCTGAAGTATGTAATAAATCAGTCTACACGCATTTTTTTAAGTTTAATTCAGACCTAATCAGTACATGTAAGACATGCTAAACTCTATGCTTTTCTAACTTGAGGAGGTTTATTTGAGCCTTTCAACTGTTATGTATTTTCCCATATCTGCTTTATGTGTTTTGCTTGTCGCCCTAGAATTTTATCCTTTTAAAACCATAAAATCCCCAACTCCCTCCCCTTCAGGATTAGTAGTCTCAATGCCTCCGAGATTGATAGGATTGGGACGGGTAATAATATGCAATAAGTAACGATACCATTCTGCGCTTTAATACCTTAACGGGGTGGGAAGGGTAGACTATGGATATGATGACTGGTGCGCTAATATCACGTGTGACCCCTCTTATGAGGAGTGATTGCTGGATATTGCATTGAAGTGATCCATATTAATCACAAACCTAGGATCCCTTTTCTTTATTCGCTTCCTTTAGAGTTGTTTAAACTTTTCAAATCCTTGCTCTCTTTCTACTTACTTTCATAAGTTTCAACCTAATTGCAATGTTGTACGCAAGTCCTTATTTGAGCCTTGATTGTTTACTTGTAAAGTCACAATTGTAGCATGGCCGGGAACCACACTTGTGGATCCTGAGGGGTGCCTAACACCTTCCCCTCGGGATAATTTCTAGCCCTTACCCTAATCTCTGGTCTCTTCATCTCAAACTCTCTTAAAAAGTGTCCTAATGCACTATAATCATTAGGTGGCGACTCTTAAACTTCTAAACCCAATTCTCGAAAGGGAATAGAGTTGTCCTCCCAATGTCGTATACTCGATTTCTGACCCCACGGTTAGAGAAAAAGGGGGTGTCGACATAAATCAAAGTATGCATTCGCGCGACTTTGGCCAACAATCTTAATTAATAAAGAGTGATTAAGTGTGCACACGTACGCCTGACATTATTTTAGCGCCCCAAACAAAATGGATTCACGCACATGTGATCCGTTTCGAAGGTAAATCCATAAAACGCCATAATTAAAAGGGTTAAAAGGTAAAATGTACATAAGTTCTAAAATTGAGTAATTAATTGATTTTATTAATCCAAGTTTGATTAAAAGCGACCGTGCTAAAATCACGGAACTCGGGAGTACCTAACACCTTCTTCTGGGTTAACAGAGTTCCTTACCCGGTCTTCTGTGTTCGCACACTTTAAAACAGAGTCAAATTTCCTCGATTTAGAATAAATCGGTTACTTGAGGCACCATAAATATTTCATGTGGCGACTCTGAAATTTAATAAATAATTCTATTTTTATTAATGTCACTTTTATTAGAAAAACTCCATATCCCGTCGGGAAAAAAAGAGGTGTGACAACTCTGGCGACTCTGTTGGGGATCGAACCTAGAATCTCTGGTTCAGGATTCAGAATTCGAGCTTGTAATGTAATCTGTATTTGGCTTTATTATTTGTTGATATTACTGTATTTTTAGGCTTAATGTGCTAATTGCCGCTTATTTACCGTTTTGATATTACTTGAACTGTATTAAACTGTCTTCTTACGCCTCCTTTCTAAGTCTTCTTAAAATATGGTGCACACATACACATGACCCACTTTTCTTTTAGAAGTCATACCAAATAAAATGAGGGTTGGGTAAGTAGCTAGGTTGGGTAGACTTTCGTGCACCCAGAACGTTGCCCCCACCTCGGCTCGAGCTATCCGCTTGGGTAAGCCATGTCTAGAATACACCCCCAGGTTTAAACCTAGAATAACATAGCCTCATGCCAGATCACTAGTAGGTACGTTTGTTTGCATCACATGTATTTGACTTTGGGGACTCAACACAGGGGTTGGGTCCGTCTAGGACAAGTGTACCCCAAATAAAAGACCATCCTGATGCATCTTACCTAGTATATGTGCATTTATTTATTTCGGCTTGTTTGTTGATCGGCTAAGGAAAGAAAATCAACAGAAAAATCAAGAGTGGGGTAGGATAGAAAATTCACCCGGTTCTGAAAATCCTGGTATTTGAAAATGCTTCGAAACTCAATCAAAAATTTTGAAAAAAAGAAGAAAAGAAAGTGTATTTGAAAAAAATAATTATTAGTCTATATCATGTTTTTCCAGTTATGTCAAAACTGGCTGAACTACGCGGATCTGATTCTCACCGGATGTGAGATACGTAGGTAAACCTCATCGATTCTGGTCTCAATTTTCAAAAAATCAAAAACAAATATTTTCATTTAATTTCTTCTTTAGAAGCCTTTCATTAGAAAATCCCTAATAAAAAAAATTTTAACCCAAAAATATTTTCTTTGTATAAGTCTTTCATTCGGAAAAATAAACGAATCAAATAAATATTTTCTACCATTTTAGAAGTCTTTTTCCCAGAAATTCAAAAAACAAATCAACAATAAAAAAATATATACATTTTCTACTTTTGCTTTTAAGAAGTCTCTCTTCCAAAAATTAAAAAGAATATTTTCTTTCTTCTTTAGAAGTCTTTCTTTCGAAAATTTCAAAAAAAAAAGAAAAAGAAAAATCAAAACCAAAATTCAAAAACATCTTCTTTCCTCTATAAAAGCCTTTCTTTCGAAAATTTCAAAAAAAAAATCATAAAATCAAAAAAATATATATTTTCTTTCTTCTTTAGAAGTCTTTTTTTAAAAAAAATCAAAAATCAAAAAATCCAAAAATATTTTCTTTCCACTTTAAAAGCCTTTCTTTCGAAAATTTTAAAAAAAAAACGAAATGCAAAAAATGCATATTCTTTTTCTGAATGCTTTCATTGTCTAAGTGTTTTCAAAAAGTAAAAAAGTTGGTTTATTTACTCCATTTTCAATTTTTCCTAAACTACATAATGATCTGATTCATGCGGCAGCGTGATACGTAGGCAATCCCCACCAGATTCGATCATAGCTATAGATAATCTGAGTAAAAATAAACCAAAAAGAGTAAAAAGAAAGAGAGAAAGAAAAAGGAAAAATTGGGTAAAAAGAAAGAAAAGACTGAATAAATAAAAGAGCGAAAATAGCAAAAGAGGAAGAAAAGAATCAGGATTTGAAATTTGAGAAAACAGATAGCAAAGCCGGGATGAAACACAGTCGTTGCAAAACATTTAGAAACGTTTAAATATTTAGGTGCATTGCATCCCCAATATATGATTCCCTATCTGTTAAATTTCTTAAACTAACCGGTTTGTCGTGTGGCATCTATACATGTCCTGTTTTAGGTGGTTAGTTTTGTGGTAATCTGGCTTCCCATCTTTACTTCACAAGATCCAAAGATAGTATTCCTATGGCTTCCGAAAGTCATCTACCAATTATTAACCCTTCAGAGGATAGCCCGATATTGGTTATACCGCAGTCAGAATCAGTAGCTGCTGAAGAAAATAGAATGTTGTGTCGCCGTATGTTAGAGATGTGGGACTCTTGGTCTAATTTCAAAGAATCGCCCAGTGCAATTCCTGGATTTCCTAAACTACTTCCCAGGACAAGCAGAACCTCCAATGTCCCTATTCCCATAACCAACCCATTCATCCCGTGTGGGTACCCTACTATATCAGCTAATTTCACTGGTATGCCTTTTGAGGTCGCCCACAGACACAGTTTTTGGGAGTATCTTCTACAGTATTCACCACATCAACAATCTCTACTATGGCACATCCAACAGTGCCCAGGCCATGTTTTGAGCCGTCAGCTTTCACTTTTCAATTTCCCTAATTTCAACTAGACACTGCTCGTGTTACCCCAAACTCTTACCCTTAGCACCCACAGTATAAGTCTCTCATGGAACAGGAAAGAACCGTGATGAACCCCGAGCAAGAAGAGATAGCTCGGAAGATGAAAAGTATCAAACAAATTCTTAAGAACATGAAAGGACTGAGTGGCCAAAAGAGTGTTTCGTATGCCGATCTGCGCATGTTTCCTCATGTTCATTTTCCCGTTGGTTTTAAAATGCCAAAATTCGAAAGATACGACGGGCATGGAGACTCGATTGCCCATTTGAAAAGATATTGCAATCATCTGAGAGGGGCGGGTGGAAAGAAGAACTTTTGATGGCCTATTTCGAGGAAAGTCTGGCGGGAATCGCTTCTGAATGGTAAACGGATCAAGAAATTACCCATTGGCATATGTGGGACCATATGGCCTGAGATCTTATCCGCCAGTTTCAATATAATGTAGACATCGCTTCCGACAGAAATTCTTTGTCCAATTTGAAAAAGAGAACAACAGAAAGCTTCTGTGAATATGCTGTCAAATGGCGTGAGCAAGTCGCCAGGGGAAAACCTCCAATGGACGAAGATGAAATGGTTACGGTCTTCCAACAGGCCCAAGAGGCGGACTACTTCCAGAACATGATGTCTGCTATGGGTAGACTGTTTGCTGAGGCTATCAAAATTGGGGAGATGGTCGAAAATGGTTTGAAAACATGCCGAATCTTGAGTCAAGCTGCTTTTAAGGCTGCATCACAGGCTGCTCAGAATGGTTCGGAGGGTTTGATGAACAGAAATGGGAGAGAAGATGGAGCCATGATGGTTTCCAATTCGAGGGGGCTCGCAGGTCATTCAGCCAATCATATATGCTTCCTGAGGTGCCTCAACACTAATATCCCTATCAAAATGTTGCTTATGATGTGGCACCGCCTCCCTATGCAGTGATGAACGCGCAACCTTACACGCGGTCACAACATTATACACAAAATCGAGATCCACCTCCCAGAAATGCACATCCTTACCAAGCTCTATATAATCCCCAATCAAATGTTCCCCAGTACAATCCTCGCCCAAGAGATCCTTTCAAAAAGAATCAATTCACCTCTATTGATGAATCGTATTCAAGCTTGCTCCAAAAGCTAATCAGGCTAGATCTTTTGCAGCTAGTGGCCTCGAACTGGCCAAACCTTGAGTCCCCCTCGCACCGAGCTGATACTATATGTGAATACCACTCTGGAGCACTAGTACACAGTACAAAGAACTATTGGACCCTCAAGAGGGCAGTTGAAGACTTGATTAAAGCTGAAAGAATCATTTTTCGTGATGAAGAGGAACCTAATATGATGAACAATCCTCTGCATGTTCACAACACTGGGCCAATAGTCGGAATGATTTGTGAATATGAGGAATTTGATCCGCCATTGAAGGCCATTACAGCCTTTGCTGAGGAGAAGAAAATCTAAAAAACAGTCGCCAAGCCTGAAAGTTCCCCATCAGACGAGAGTCTCTGTAGCCAGTCTTGCTATCCTTTCTGCGTCCGGATTATCATAGGGTGTGATCCGAAAGTTTTACTTTATTGTCTTACTTTCTGATGTAAACCCTTCTTTCTTTAAACTTTAAAAAAATCAAAAAAAAATCAAATGGAATTAATATTTCATTTTCTAGGAATGTCTCTCTTCTTAATCTTGTCCGTTTTTCTATTCTCTTTTCAGTTTGTGTTAATGCAGATTTTAGTGACATGATATTCTTGCGAACTTCATGCCCAGATCCTAAAACGTTGTTGGACTTCGAAATAATGAATCAAGAATCAGAATGCAATGAAGATAGGTTTAAGGAAATAATATAAATAATTGGACCAGTTAAAGAAAAATTGGTTACAAATTGAAAAGAGCCATACATGGTTACGAGAATACTGCTAAAAGAGAGCGTTGTACTGGGAAACATCGAAGAAAATATCCCTAAAACAACTGTCGATGCAGGTTCAATCAAAAGGTACTATGTTTGATCCTCCATATAGTATTAAATGTTCTCCGGTTGGGATGACGAAGGTTTTCATTCCCGCTGCCCAAACACTACCAACCTTGCAAACCCTTTGAGCTGGTTCCCTTTTTCTTTGATTACCCTCTTTGGAACCAGGAAGTTGTTATAAAAAGTATTAAAAAAAGAAGTAAAAAAACAAAACAGAAAAACAAAAGAAAATCAAAAACAAAGTTCCTTGAACTACGTTCGACTTGATTCCGAAAGGATACATAGGTAGTATCTCTCTGGGATTCAGTCACACGAAAATAAAAATCCAAATTCCCCCAAAGTTGAAACTTGGAAGAAGTTATAATGATTCGGCGATGGGTTCGCCTGAATGGTTCCAAAGTTGTAACTCAATCCAAATCCTTTTTACCCAAATCCTTTTCAAGTCCTTCTGATCAATCATCGAGAATGTTCAAAATAGGATGATATAGTTACTTGGATCCGATACAACCAAATGAGAGAAATAAAATGAGAGAGTCTTATCGATAAAAACCCACACGGGCACCGTAAGACGATGGTAAGTAGAGAAATTAAAATGAAAGAGTCTTGTTAGTGAAAACTCGTAAAGAGCACTACAAGGAAATGGTGAGAAGAGAAATGAGAGAGGTAAGCTTGTGAAAACCCGCAAAGGGCACCACTAATCGAAAAAGAGGATCTTCAGTCACTAACATTGACATAGTCTTGGGCAAGGTTTCTCGGTTTCGAGGCAAAAGTTGTGATGAATTTTTTAGAGTCAGACGATTTGCACAGATCAGACATCCAGTCCAAAAGACATGTCATTTTCATTGAAGTTTGCATGTACTGTAGATAAATCCTTCTGTCCTTTCCCCGAAAGGAATACCTTTTGTTTAAATTCATTGTCCTTTCCATTGTTTGTTTTTCTTTGAATCACTTTCGGTCTAACTCTGTTCCAAACTAAGACAAAGAAAGGATGGTAAGATTGATTTACAGGGTTCACCTTTGATACAAGCTAATACACAAGAAGGTACCTAGCCTTGGTAAGAGCATCAAGTCGACTTCGACCGGCCATGGTGGATGATGTTTTAAAATTGAAATCTCTTGGAAGGAGAAAATCAAATTGAAGTGCCTATAAAGGAAAATAAAGTTGAAAAGGTTGAGTCCCATGTGGTCAATCATCTCGGCAAGGTTTGAAAAGCCAAGATACCCCAAATGCTATGAAATTAAAGTTGGAAGAAAGAAGCTAGAAATGAAAGGTCTATGAAGGCGAAATAAAGTTGGAAAAGGTTAAGTCCCACGCGACTAGCCGTTGCAGCAAAGTTTGAGGATCCAAATGTTCCCCAATGCTCCAAAGTTAAAAAAAAAATTTAAAAAAAAAGAAAAAACAACAAAACAAGTCAGAAGTGAAAGGCATACAAAGGCAAAATAAAGTTGAAAAGGTTGAATCTCACGCGACCAACTGTCATGGCCAAGTCTGGAAAAGCCAGAGGTTCTCCGGGGTCAGAAATGCAGTCGGTATTCAGGAAACAACCAGTTGCAAATGAAAGGGCTGAGATCAAGTGATTGAAACGCCCAAGGACACAAAACCAACCACTGTTTCAAACTGACAAATTATTTTTTGTTTGAAAAACATGAAACAGGTGTAATTAAAAGTAACCTTGCAAGAAGCAGGTGCAACCAAAAAGAAATTGCGCAAGGGCTAGAAACAACTTTGCAACAATAACTCCAAAAAGGGAAGTCTTCTCCAAAATTCTTTTCCACATTTACTCATTCTCTGAAATATAAATAAAAAAGAAAAAATAAATGATGATGAAAAAAACAAAAAAAGATAAAGAAAACAAAGGAAACTCAAAATCATGGTAGTATAGGGTCTTCAATCCCTAGCTGTATTTTTCCAACATAGGGTCTCTAATCACTAGTTGATTTTATCTTAGACATAGGGTGTCAGCATAATCTGATGCTAACATAGGGTCACCACTCCCTAGTTGATGCCAACATAGGGTCTCCACTCCCTAGTTGATGCCAACATAACTTGATGCCAACATAGGGTCCCACTTCCTAGTTTATGTTGGCATAACCCGATAACTTTTCCATTATAAGGTCCCACTCCCTAATTGATGCCAGCATAACCCGATGACTTTTCCAACATAGGGTCCCACCCCATAGTTGATGCCACCATAACCCGATGACTTTTCCAACATAGGATTTCACTCCCTAGTTGATGCCGGCATAACCCGATGATTTTCCAACTTGATGCCAACATAGGGTTACACTCCCTAGTTGATGCCAACATAGGGTCACCACTCCCTAGTTGATGCCAACATAACTTGATGCCAACATAGGGTCTCCACTCTCTAGTTGATGCCAACATAGGGTCACCACTCCCTAAGTGATACCAACATAGGGTCCCCACTCCCTAAGTGAAACCAACATAACTTGATGCTAACATAGGGTCACCACTCCCTAGTTGATGATTTTCCAACATAGGGTCTCCAATCCCAAGGTGGTATTATTTTCGACATAGGGTCTCCACTCCTTAGTCGCTTTTCTAACATAGGGTCTCTATTCCCTAGTTGATTCTAACATAGGGTCTCCACTCCCTAGTTGACGCTAACATAACTTGATGCCAACATAGGGTCACCACTCTCTAGTTGATGCTAACATAAAATCTCCACTCCCTAGTTGATGCCAACATAACTTTATGCCAATATACGGTCACCACTCCCTAGTTGATGCCAACATAGGGTCTCCACTCCCTAGTTGATGCCAACATAACTTGATGCCAACATAGGGTCATCATTCCCTAGTTGATGCCAACATAGGGTCTCCACTCCCTAGTAGATGCCAACATAACTTGATGCCAACATAGGGTCACCACTCCCTAGCTGATTCCAACATAGGGTCACCACTCCCTAACTGATTCCAACATAGGGTCTCCACTCCCTAGTTGATGCCTACATAACTTGATGCCAGCATAGGATCACCACTCTTTTGTTGAGGCTAACATAGGGTCTCCACTCCCTAGTTGATCCCAACATAACTTGATGCCAACATAGGGTCACCACTCCCTAGTTGATGCTAACATAGGGTCTGCACTCCCTAGTTGATGCCAACATAGGGTCACCACTCCGTAGTTGATGCCAGGATAGGGTCTCTGCTCCCTAGTTGATGATTTTCCAATATAGGGTCTCCAATCCCAAGTTTATTTTATTTTAGACATAGGGTTTCCACTCCCTAGTCATGTTTCCAACATAGGGTCTCCATGTTGATGCCAACATAAGGTCTTCACTCCCTGGTTGATGCTAACATAACTTGATGGCAACATAGGGTCGCCACTCTCTAGTTGATGCCAACATAGGATCTTCACTCTTTAGTTGATTCCAACATAACTTAATGCCAATATAGGTGTCACAACCTAAAACTATGGGCCGCGACGGGTGCCTGAGTCCTACCTGTCAAACACCCCTAAGCATGCGTCTAAGATATGAACCTAAGTAACACCTGTTGCGTTACGAAAATAACATACATGAAGGAAACCTGCCATCAAGGCATATGTACGTATACATGCAGAATACAGTGGGCGAGCCGGCAAGACTGCTATAGACAACTATACATCCAAAAAGTGAAAGCCGACAAGGCCACACATAACCTAACTAGACATACTATCTACAGATCTCTAATAGAAACATAGCTGTACAAAGACGGGATTGAGCCACGTCATACCCATATATATCAACTCTTATATATATATATATATATATATATATATATATATATATATATATATATATATATATATATATATATATGTGTGTGTGTGTGTGTGTGTGTGTGTGTGTGTGTGTGTGTGTGTGTGTGAAAACGTATCATACCAAAATCAAAAGTAGCTCTGGATCAAATAGAGCACGCCAACTCTCGCTAATCAGGGATCCTAAAAAGGGGGACCGTCAGCTTGCCTACCTGCACCTGTGGGCATGAATCATCAAGCCACTGAGGGCATCCCATCATTATATCTCGGCCACTATAGGCAATGTCATCAACATATACCAGCTGATCAGGTGGTAGAGCGTATATAACACGTAACTTTTTCCCATATCCCATATACATATATTAACATATATATATGTGTATATAACGTCATCTGGTCATGTGTCAATGCACATGTATAAATGAGTGAAATGCATGAAAAATATGTAATACTTTCAATATTCCTTCCGGATAAACTTTATCAATTGTGTATTATTCTGAGACCCATGAATAGAAGAGAATAATATTTTTCATGGGGAATCAAGAATATAGACACCCCTAGTATCCCTAAGAATAGAGTAATTTATAGAAACTATGCGTTTGCTCGTTTCTTCAGTATAATTCGGACCATGCCAAAAGAAAAAGGGATGACCTTAACATACCTATTCCTGGAATTATTTGAACGAATTTACTTTTGCGAAATTTACACTGGATTTCCTTGAAATTGGAACGAACTTGTTCCGCTTTGAATGTTTTTGAACTAAAGAATGGATTTAACCTTTAAGATTGTTACAATGTTTTTTGAAGCTTATGTTTCCAAGTTTTTTATTTCAAATCAAAGAATGAATTGAAGCTTGTTTGAAATGAATTTGCTTCTGTTTCAACGCTTCTTTTGAGCTAGGTTAGTACATTATTCAAGACCCAAGTTCTGATCCTAATTGAAAATAAGATTCATACTAAAGTTATAGTTTATCTTAGGTGGTTCACATGTAAAGGTTAATAGTGAGTCACCTTAAACTAAGGGGGGGGGTCTGCCATGTTTTTTGAGGGGTGTGATTTTGTTAATTTTTATCCACTTATTAGTTAACTGGGTAATGTTTCGTTACCCGGTAGTTAACCAAATACCCGCATAATTTGAAAATTGCAACAAATTACTAAAAATTCTACTTATTTTTAAAATATTTTATATATTATACTATTGTGGTCATATGGTACCTTGTATGGTACTAGTTCATATTTATCGGGTATTATCGCTCGACCCATATTTTATTCCAAATTGGCCACTTTCAACAAAGCTCGTTTTCTTTAATCTATGTACCCCTTTATCCTTCATAACACTTATTTATCACTTGTTATAAATAGCGTAAGTATGCTAACATCAAGATTATCTCGTCCCCGAGTCTACATCAATTAACTGAAGACAAAATTTTAACGTACGAAAACGCGAGATGTATTATCCTTCCCCCTTACAAAAACATTCGTCCTCGAATGTTCAACTCCCCCTGATTCATATAACTTTGGTAGGGTCACCTTTGTAACAACACTACTACCAACTCTCCCTGTAGAAGTTTAATAATCCAACGCCACACAGGACAACAATAATGAATAACGATCATGGCCTCACAAGACCAACGACAATAACCAATAAAAGAATTTGTACAAGTACCTTATGATTATGACATCTCAGTCAGACCCTTCTCTGGAGGAGAAAATAAGTAGGGATATCTAGACTTCATATTTTCCTCAGCCTCCCAAGTCATTTCTTCCACATTGTTGTTTCTCCAAAGTACTTTCACGGAGGCTAGCTCCTTATTCCGCAACTTGCGGATTTGTCGGTCTAGGATGGCAACCGAAACTTCCTCGTATGATAAGTCTTCTGTAATTTGTACATCATTCGTGGGCACCACTCAGGTAGGATCGCCAATGCACTTTCGTAACATAGGTACGTGAAAAACCGGATGAACAGACTCCAATTCCGAGGCCCACTCTTCGAATGATCCTATAAGGCCCAATATACCATTGGCTAAGTTTACCTTTCTTTCCAAACCTCATCATACCCTTCATAGGCGACACCTTTAAGAATACCCAATCATTAACCTCGAACTCTAAATCTCATCGATGCACGTCAAAATATGACTTCTAACGACTCTGAGCTGTCAATAGTCGATCCCGAATAAGCTTTACTTTTTCTATGGCTTGATGAACCAGGTCTGGACCGTGTAATCCAGAGTCTTCAACATCAAACCACCCTATGGGAGACCTACACTTCCGTCCGTAAAGAGCTTCGTATGGAGCCATCTAAATACTGGAATGGTTATTATTATTATATGCGAACTCGATAAGCGGTAGATGATCATCCCAGCTACCTTTGAAGTCTATTATACAAGCTTGTAACATATTCTCCAGTATTTGAATATTACACTCAGCATGTCCGTCTGTCTGCGGATGAAATGTTGTACTAAGACTTACTTGAGTCCCCAATCTCTTTTGGAAGGACCTCCAAAAGTTAGCAATAAACTGATCTCCTCTATCTGAGATGATAGACACAGGGACACCATGCAGTAGTACTATCTCCTTGATATAAAGGCTCACATAATCCTCTGAGAAATATGTAGTTCTAATGGGCAGAAAATGGATTGACTTTGTAAGCCTATCAACAATCACCCATATCGAATCGAACTTACGTTGGGTACGAGGTAAGCCTACGATGAAATCCATATTGATTACTTCTCATTTCCAAGTCGGAATCTCCATAGCCTGCAATAATCCACCAGGTTTTTGATGCTCAATCTTAACCTACTGATAGTTAGGATACTGGGCAACAAATTCTGTTATATCCTTTTTCATTCTGTCACACCAATATACTTCCCTAATGTCATGATACATCTTTGTTTCTCTTGGATGGATAGAATAACGAGAATAGTGAGTTTCTCCCATAACCTGCCGACGCAGCCCTGCAACATTAGGCACACATAATCGCTCTTGATATCTAAGGACCCCATCTTTTGTAATTTCAAATGGTGTCTTCTCCTTCTGAAGGGTGGTATTCCTATAATGAACTAACACAGGATCCTCGTACTGGCGTTTCTTTACTTCAGCTACTAAAGAGGATGTTGCTGTACCTGGAGAGTAATTCCAATGTCACCTGAGTCCAGTAACCGAACTCCAAGACTAGATAGTTGATGAACCTCATGGGCTATCCCCCTCTTTTGTGGCCGTAAATATGATAGTCTACCCATAGATCTACGGCTAAGGGCGTCGGCTACTACATTCACCTTCGCCGGATGGTATAAAATATCAACGCCATAGTCTTTAAGTAGCTCCAACCATCTCCTTTGACGTAGATTCAATTCCTTTTACTTGATGATGCACTGGAGGCTCTTATGATCCGTATAGATATCAACATGAATGCCATACAAGTAGTGCCTCCACATCTTTAGTGCATGAATTACCGCAACTAACTCTAAATTGTGGGTCGGGTAGTTTTTCTCGTGATTTCTTAGTTTTCTAGAAGCATAAGCCATAACCTTACCACGTTGCATTAGCACACAACCCAACCCAATGCATGAAGCATCAAAACAGATAACGTAACCATCGGTCCCTTCTGGAAGCGTTAGAACTGGTGTTGATGTTAATTTGTCCTTTAATGCCTAAAAACTCCGTTCGCAAACATCAATCCATTGAAACTTTGATCCCTTCTGAGTCAACTTTGTCAAAGGTGCTGAAAGGGAAGAAAATCCTTCCACAAATCTCCTGAATAATCTGCCAACTCGAGAAAGCTACGAACCTCCGTCGGTGTTGTGGGTTTAGGCCAAGTCTTTATTGCCTCAATCTTTTGTGTATCCACCGGGATGCCTTCACCCGAAATGATATGCCCAAGGAAAGTTACAGAGTTCAACCAGAATTCACATTTAGAAAAATTTGTATACAACTTCCCTTCTTGTAGAACTCTAAGCACAGTACGCAGGTGATCAGCATGCTCATCCTCTGAACGAGAATACACCAATATATCATCGATAAATACAATTACGAATAGATCTAAAAAAGGCCTGAACACATAGTTTATCAAATCCATGAATACTGTTGGGCCATTGGTCAGACCAAATGACATAACGCGAAACTCAAAGTGCCCATATCTAGTCCTGAATGTTGTCTTTGGAATATCTTCATTCTTAACCCTTACCTGATGGTACCCGGACCTCAAGTCTATCTTTGAAAAATACTTGTCACCTTGCAACTGATCAAATAAATCATCAATCATTGGGAGAGGGTACTTATTCTTGATCGTCACCTTATTCAACTGCCTATAATCAATATACATTCATAAGGAACCATCTTTCTTTCTCATAAACAACATAGGTGCTCCCCATGGTGACATAATAGGTCTAATAAAACCTTTTTCAAGCAAGTCCCTTAGTTGTCCCTTTAACTCTTTCAGCTATGCGGGGGCCCTTCTATAGGGAGGAATTGATATTGGGTGAGTATCTGGTAGTGGGTCAATAGAAAAATCAATTTCTCGCTCTGGTGGGAGACCCAGAAGCTCATCGCGAAAACCAGTGGGAAACTCATTCACCACAGGGATGGACTAAATGGTTGGTGACTCTACTTCCACATCCTGAACCCGAACTAAGTGATAAATACAGCCCTTTCGGATCATCATCCTTGCCTTGAGGTAGGAAATAAATTTCCTCTCGGCGACGCTGTATTACCTTTCCACTCCAAAAAAGGCTCCCCTAGAAATTGAAATCGGACTATCTTTGCTCTACAATCAACATTGGCATGACAAGAATCCAACCAATCCATACCCATTATAACATCAAATTCTACCATATCTAACTTGATTAAGTCTACTACGGCAGGTCGACCATGAACTACTATTATACAACCCCTATATACTTGCTTAGCTATCACCGAGTCCCCAACAGGTGTAGATACCTCAAAAGGTTTAACCAATTTAGGTTTTATTCCAAACTTACTAGCAACTAGCGGCGTAACATATGATAAGGTGGAACCTGGGTCAATCAGTGCATATACATCATATGAGGAGACTGATAATATACCTGTAACAACAACAAGCGATGACTCCTGGTGTTGTCATCCTGCCAAAGCATAAATGCGATTCTGAGGGCTGCTCGAGCTAGATGCTCCGCCTCTGCCTCTACCACAACTCATTGGTGCTTGGGGACCTTGCCCAGGAGGACGTATTGATGATAACGAACCATCTATAGATCTCGACGGCTGAGCTATGCTTGCATCACCTCTCATCGAACAATCCCTCATAACGTGGCTCGGATAACCACAAGTATAACAAACACCTAATCCCATACGACACTGCTTGGTATGCTGCTTACCACATCGAGCACATCGTGGCAAGGTTGGTCTCATTTGATTTGACTTACCCCTATATTGAGAACCTGAGGCCTTGAAATTCTAACCGGACCCTAAATATGTAGAACAATCAAATCTCTTACCGCCAAACTGAGGGCGCACGCTAGCCGAGGGATGGGATGGATACCTCGAGTACTGCTACCTCTGACCACCTCGAAACTCACCAGAAGGACCCGAAGACCTCGCTCTCTTATTCTAGGCCCTATCATGCTCACGATCGGCCCTCTGTTTCTATTTACGGTCCTCTACACCCTGAGCGTATGCCTAAATACGAGAAATGTCCATGTTTGGCTGAAGTGAGACTGGCATACAATCGTTAAGAAAGTAAGGCTCTAATCCCATCACGAATTGGTGAAACCGATCCTCCATCTTTGATACAATAGTGGGAGTATACCTAGCCAACGAATCAAACCGAAGACTGTACTCCTGAACACTCATGTTACCCTGTCGAATGGTCAAGAACCTATCAACTCTGGCTCGCCTAAGCTCTGGTGGCAGATAATGATGAAGAAAAGCTTTTGTAAACTCCTTCCATATCATTGGAAGGGCATCCTCACCTCTAGACAATTCCCAAGACTCACACTAATTAACTGCAACATCTCAGAGTCTATAAGAAGCTAGCTCAACTGACTCAGTCGCAGTGGCCTTTATTACCCGTAACGTCCTCTATACTCTATCTATAAATACCTGAGGGTCCTCATTTGGATCTGCTCCAGTGAATACTGGAGGGTCTAAATTAATAAAGTCACGAACCCTTACACTTACAAACCTATCTGTGTTACCAATACCTACTTCCTAACGCCGAGCATGTGCGACTACTAATCGGGTCAATAACTGAATAGCATTTCTCATCTCTTGACCCAGTGCATTCGGCTGAGGTGTTGAACGTACATGGGCGGGCGCTGGAGCTGGTGCCCCTCGGAGCTCTTCTAGAAAGGGCAGGGTGATAACTAGGTATTTTGATGCATTTTATACTCCTTCTTGCTTATGTTTTGATTAGAAATTCATACAAAATAGTCCCAAAAGGCTCACAAGTTGTGCTTGATTGCAGGTTTGATCAACAAAGTGACAAGATGTCAAAGATCAGCTCAAAAAGGAGTGAAACTTGCACAAGTACTAAGACAAGACAAAGCTCAGGCAAAACAGGCCCAATACGGTCGTACACCATTCTGTGCGGTCCGCACAAGTAAGGTTCAGAGAAGGTGATTTCCAGGCCAACAGGCAATGCGGTTGCATGAGATTTAATGCGGTCCGCACTGAAGTCACTGTGGCCGCACTCGATTTAGCACGGTCCGCAGAACCAAAGATCAAAGAGGTGCCAGTTTTGAAGATTGAAGCCAACGCGGTCCGTACTCCATTTCATGCGGACCGCACTAGAAGCCATCGCGGCCGCACTTGATTTTGTGCGGTCCGCATTGCCTAAGTTTAGAGAGATGGAACTTTATGTCAAGAGCCTTAGTGCGGTCGCACGTGATTTTGTGCGGTCCACACTAGTCCCACGGGGGTATTTTTGTTCAGATTTTTTAGCTTAGTATAAATAGCTTTTTTTCCATTTTTAGGTCATTAGATAGTTTTAGCTGAGAGCTGCGCTCGTGACTTCGAATATTTTAGCTATTTTGGGCAATTTTATCTTCATTCCAACATTGAATCTTCTAGTTTATCTTAGCAATTAATTAATATGAGTTGTTCTTCATCTATTTTTTATTTTCTTCTTTAATTATGAGTAGCTAGACCCATAAGCTAGGATTGTGGCTCAACCCTAGTGTGGATAATTGATGGGTCTTGTGTTTTAGGGCTAGATTGACTATGAGTGTTTGATATTTGGGCTAATTTCATGTTTAATTGTTGAATTAGTGGTTGCAAACACTAGTTTGTGTTTAGTTGACTTGAGCTCTTCTTGAGAAAGAGAGCTTGAGTCTCTGAAATTGGTCCAACAAGGAATTGGGGTGTACTCAAGAGATTGATAGCCCCAATTAAAGGGTTAAACCTAGAGATAGTAATATCCGACTTGATCGTTGATTGCTTGTGCAAATTTGCATACCCAATTGGTCTTGAGAAAGTCAATTCGGGCAAAATCACTCAAACCACCTAAAGGTGTAGAGTGGGTAAAATCGTGCAGCGGTTATATCATACTCCCCAAATATGTCAATCATGCCTTAGACTCAAGTATCCGTCAATTGACCACCTAGGCGAAAGCCACTACCCTAGTGCCTTTTTAAACCATTTGAACAACCCACAACATTTTACTCTTAGCTTATTCTAGTTTAATTTAACATTGTAGTTTGATAAAAGTAGTAGTAAAACAAAAACCCAAAAATATTTAGAAGTGTAATTTGGAATACATACACAACTCTAAATTAGATAGATACCCGACTCCAACTTCTAGCTCTCTGTGGAAATCGATACCGACCCTAAATAGGGTAAAAGTTGCTTCGACCCTCTCTCGCTACTCAATAGTAGTGCAGGGTAGGCCTCGATCAAAGGGTATGTGAAGTCTGAGATGGAACCTCACCATGAGACTCTTCCCGAGCCCTAGTAACTCGTGGCGCTCGACTAGTAGTCTCACCGGCCACAGACTTTCCCATCTGGGTGGCCGTACTCTTTGGAGGCATTGCTGAAAATATAACATATCGTTAGGAACATGAATTCTTGTATCGCACGATTTGAGATAAAAAGAGAGGATAACATCCTATATGTCCTGTAGCCTCCTGTCTATAAGTGTGGTGCATTACACACCCATAAACAAGACTCTATTAGACACGGTCTGTAGACAACCCTAGGACAGAACTGCTCTGATACCACTTTTGTCACGACCCAAGCCGATGGGTCGCGATGGGTGCCTGAGTCCTACCTGTCAAACACCCCTAAGCATGTGTCTAAGATATGAACCTGAGTAACACCTGTTGTATTACAAAAGAACATACGTGAAGGAAACCTGCCATCAAGGCATATGTACATATACATGCAGAATACAGTGGGCGAGCCGGCAAGGCTGTTATAGACAATTGTACATCCATAACTAAAAGCCGACAAGGCCACATATAAACCAACTAGACATACTGTCTGTATACCTCTAACAGAAATATAACTGTACAAAGATGGGACTAAGCCACGTCATACTCATATACATATACATATACATATATATACATATACATATACATATTGTAGACATGTGATTTTTGACCCTCTCCAAGATTTTTCATATTTTAGCGCGTAAATATTTAATTTAGGCATAATATAGATATTTTAAGTAATTTTGACTCTTTTACTATATTTTCTTACAAGAAAACAAAAATTACAAAAATAGGTTCATTAATATTTTGTAGACATTTTTAATCCTAAAAAAATACAAAGATAGTATCGTATTTTTATTTTAATATGATATTTGAAAATACCAAAAATAGATTTATTTTAATGGTTAGTTTATTTTAATAATTATTTGAATAGTAGGACTAATTAATAATTGAGATCGCATTATTAATCTCGTTCGCGGGGAAAGGATAGAACTTGGGCTCGAGCAACCTATTTTTAGGCCTAATTTTGGACATAGCCCACAATTTCCAAACCCATAATTCCTAGGCCCATACCTCTTAACCTAAAACCCAACCAAAACACCTACAATATAAAAAAAGAGAAAAGCCAAAAACGAAAAGGATGGAAAAAAATACACAAAGGCTGCGCAACCTTGATAGAAAACGACCCCATCCCTCCGACTCCATCATCTCCGACAACCCCTACGCGCACAAACGAAGGCACCACCCCTGTGTCGTCTTCTTCGAGCACACACACCCCCTCGGTTTTCGCTTCTTCTTCACAGAAGCTAGCGGTTGAACCTTCTCTGAAACTCGCCGGAAAGGAGCAGCAACCAATGACATTCTCGACCAGCTCCACCGGCGCATCTTCACGTCAGGAACAACACCCCCCCCCCCCCAGCCAAGCTTCATCATCTTCCTCAAAGAAAACCCTAGAGGACCCCAATCTTGAAGACCTGAAGCAACCATTAGAGACACCAAACAAACAGTCGTCGTCGCTGGACCTCCGTTAACTGTAAAGCTGCCATCTCCGGCGAAGCTTCATGTCACAAACGACCAGACTACACCATGAACAGCCATGCACGACAGTAGCCGATCTCCTACCTTCCATGCTGTCACGAAAGACACGACACTCATCTCCCTCTTGCCAGAAAACACTTACACATAGCCACATCCACGCACCGAACGGGAAAGGGACAGTAGCAAACTCGTCGAGTTTTTGTGAGCATGAGAGGCACGTGAATATGGTTTCAAGCTTCGCTTGGTTTATTACAAATATCGTCCATTCAATCTGTTTCAAAATTGCGATTAAGGTATTGTCGGAGGTGAGGTTGTTCGTCGAGGTCTTCGTACGTGGTCCGCGAGATCCAAACGATTTGTTGTTGTACATTTGAGGTCCAACTCTTGCTCTGTTCCTCTAATCTCTTTTATCGTGCTGCTTGATCTTATAAATGGCTTGAATATTGAAATTAAATGTGTTATCTCTGTTGGTTGCCCAAAGTAGTTTGATGTCATGAATATGATATTTTAGTAGATTGGACATTATTTGGTTTTGACTTTGTGAAATTCCTTTATAATTGAAAAAACGTCCAGATAATTAGAAATTCCTAGTGACAAAATACTGATTCTAACTTTGTATAATTGAGCTTCTTGAGTTGTTATTTTATGTGTGTTTAAAGTGCTACATGGGGGATCTTTCTAAAGTGTATTTTCTGTGGAGGAGGAAAAATCCAATAAAGACATGTAATTGACTCTGTTTGTTTGATAATTCCTCTTTGTATTTGACAGCAAATTGAGTGTAAAAGCTTGATGACATAGGGATAGTTTCTTTAAAATCAGATTCGTTCTTTGTTTTTTTTTATGCATTGGACTTAATGGCCATTGCATTCGATTCTGCTCTTTTTATTCTAGCTGAATGTTAATTGGCTATGTGACGATTTGATCCTGTGATCTATTCGGTTATTATTTCCAGTTTGAGTTTGTTCACATAGTTATCTACTTCCATGTCACTCGAATTGGTTATAGTTGAACATGACTTTGTCGCGGTGCAGAGATTGGGTTGTTATTCGTTGACTGAACTACGTCAAATTAGATTAAAGAGACTCGGGTGTGCATTTCATGTGACCCGACTCTAATTTCCAACAAGGTTAAATAAAGCGTGTCATGAACCATGGGTGCATTTCATGTAGCATGACTTACGATGTGTTTTAGATAACCTTGAATTTTCACAAAAAACATAAAGCGGTTTTTAAATTTAAAATCGGCACATAGGTTCAAAATGTTCTAAAATCTGATTATTAAGCCAAATATAACAGTTGAGAGACCGTGCTAGAACCACTGAACTCGGGAATGCCTAACACCTTCTACCGGGTTAACAGAATTCCTTACTCAGATTTCTAGTTCGCGGACTGTTAAACAGAGTCATATTTTCCTCGATTCGGGATTCAACCGGTGACTTGGGACACCATAAATCTCCCAAGTGGCGACACTGAATCTTTATAATAAATCCCGTTTTGATTGTCACTTAAAGTGGAAAAACTCTTCTATACTCTCTTCTCGGGGGTGCAGGTAGAAAAAGGAGGTGTGACAGCTCTAGCGACTCTGCTGGGGACCGAACCCAGAATCTCTGGTTCAGGGTTCAAGAATTCGAGCTTAGAATAATTGTTATAGTTGGCTTTATCCATTATCTGATTTTGTTACCTGATTCGAGCCTAATGTGCTAATTGATTGCTTTTACCGCTTTGATATTCCGTGAACTGTATATAAATTGTTGCGAAATCCCTCTTCTCTTTGAGTCTTCTAAATCATGAAGAAGTGTGCACTTCGTGTGACTTCTTTTCTATTAGAGTCATATTCCAAATTTAGAACGAGGTTCGGACAAGTTGCAAAGCCGGCGAAGCTTCTGTATTCCCGGTACGCTGCCCCCCCTCGGCTCGAGCTGTCCGCTCGGGTAAGCCAGGTCTAGAACAATAAACCCCAGGTTTTAAACCTAGTATAACAAGACCTCATGTCGGATCCCTAGTAGTAACATTTATTTGCATCATGTGCATTTTGACTTTGGAGACTCAACACAGGGGTTGGGTATGTGTAGGACAGGTGCACCCGAAATAAAAAGACCATCCTGATGCATCCTACTTGCTACTTGTGCATTTATTTGCTCCGGACTTGCATGCTGACCGGCTTATGAATATCGGGAAAAGTCGAGGAAAGAGAAATAGCAATATGAGAGGTAAAAAGAGTTAATCGCCTGTTCTAAAAAACCAATGTCCAAATAGTGTTGAAGCTCTGCCGAATTTTCAAGAAAATGAAAAGGGAAAGAAAAGGGGAAAAAAAGAAAAGGCTTTTGTAGGTAAAAAGAAAAAGGAAAAAAAAAAGAAAAGAGAAGGCTTTTGTTTTCAAAATAGCCTGTTTTATTTTAATGAGAGAAAAAATGTTTTTGTTTTCAGAAATGGCTTTATTTATAAAATAAAAAAAAGACTCTTGTTTTCAAAATAGTTCGTCTTATTTGCTCGAACTACGCCAGTTTGATTCTCATAGGGTGTGAGATACGTAGGCAACCCCCATCGGGTCCAACTTCCTTTTTGCAAAAAATAGCCCAGAAGCCCAAAAATTTTACTTTAATTTGAAAATAATTAGGGCGATGTCATTCTTGTCAGAAATAGCCGAATGTCCCTAAAAGGGCGCCGGAAGGCTGTTTTTGCAAGAACATCCACTTTTTGTCACTTTCAAAGGTTTTGGCCGGTTAGCTGACACAGCCTTAAAATCTTCATTTTGAAGTGCTGAAAGGCCGTGTTGGCAAGGCTGGATGTTTTGTGAAAATTTTGAAAAATGGCCATTTCTCTTAAGTCAAAACGAGTCATGGTTTTCTTTTAATTAAAATCACCTTAATAAATGTGCAGGATGAGCACAAATCAAAATGAACCTCTCTCAGTCCGTGAAAAGACCCCTTTGGAGTTACATATGTGGTGGCATGACTTGGGGGCCACAACAGGAAAGTTGTGACAAAAGTATTGGGCGGTCTTATTGGGCTTTTGAAGGTCAAGCCCAAAAAAGATGTGATTGAGGCCTTGATACCGTTTTGGGACCCAACACATAATGTGTTCCACTTCGCTGATTTCGAGTTAACTCCTACACTAGAAGAGATAGAAGGCTATGCCGGTTTCGAAGGGAATCTCAGAATTCAATACCCGGTAGCACCAAGAACAGTGACCCCTCATAAATTTTTGGAGTTGTTAAGCATCAGTCGGGACATCCGAGACGGAAATATGGCCAAAGGATTTTGTACCTTCTACTTTCTGTATCTATGTTACGGGAATCCCGTGGCTTCAAAACGCTAGATACCGGTCTTACTCACGCTGGAAATCAAGACAAGTGGGAAGCTCGGAGAGGATTAGCTTTCATAGTGGCGTTCTTGGGTATCCTGGTGTGCCCGAGAAAACACGGGAACATAGAGATAGGGCTAGTAGGGATAGCTGACTTTATGATGAAAAAGGGAAATGGGACTATAATGCCGCTGATCTTGGCAGAAATTTACCGAGCTCTCACTCTCTATCGAGAAGGAGCAAAATTCTTTGAAGGGTGCAATATGTTGTTACAAATATGGATGGAGGAGCACCTTTGCCACCGTCCTGGCTACTTGAATTGCGGTATGACCGGCCTTGAGTGCATTGAAAAACATTAAAAGCGAGTAGAGGGTTATGAGTTTTCGGATGGTACAGAAGCATGGCATGCTCATTTGAGATCTTTGACTGCAAATAAGATCGAATGGACATTCGGGTGGCTCTCGATCAACGAAGTAATCTATATGTCAGATGGGGTGTGTTTCTTGCTGTTGACGGGTCTTCGGAGTATCCAACCTTATGCTCTGCACAGAGCCTTGCATCAGTTGGGCCGATACTAGACCATCCCACACGATGAAGATTTGAGTCATCAAGTCATTGAGTTAGATCCAAAAGCTTCCTTCCCAGAAGAGAAAGTGCGCCGGATTTGGCATCAGTGCAGATTCTTAGGGCCTAATACTCAAGTACGAGACCTACCCAGAGGCGAGGTGGAGCCTAGTTATACTTCTTGGTATGGTAAAATATCCCGAATTCAACATGAGCCTGACAGGCCCGCAAAGAGACCCCATGTCCAGCAATTCACCGATGGAGCTCAAGTGCAATGGGACTGGCTAACCAAAGAAAACGAGTACAGGGCTACCATAAGCAAGTTGGAAAATCATGTCAGAGAACTTCAATTCGAGAATAGCTTGCAAGTGGCGGCGGATGAAGGAGAAAAGAAAAAGTTGGCCAAAGAAAATGAGGCCCTTCGAGCTCAAATTCAGAAAATGAAAGCAGCGGCAGAAAATCCAGCCCGAAGCGACAGAGATGAAAGACTCATAGCTAACCTGAGGCAGAAAGTGAGTGACTATAGTTTCGATTTGAACAAAGCAGAAAGTGAACTAGCCAAGGCTCAAAAACAATTGGCTAAAAATGCAGATGAACGGGTACGCCTGGTTAAGCAGTTGAGAGAAAGGTACGATGATGAGGTTGCAGGGTTAAAGAAAAGGGTCATCGCCACGGAAAACAAAATGATCAAACAGGCAAAAGACTTTAAAGTTGAAAGAGAACATTGTTATAAGGCATTGGCGCAATTAGAAATAGATTTGTAACGACTTCAGGAGCAAAATCATGTGGCTGAGCAAACTTTGGAGGCCAGGGCCTAGCAGATTGGGCGTTTGTTACAAGAAAAGGGCGTCATAAGAGAGAGAATAGAAACATCGCTGACTACATCGTTATGAAGTGCCACATCTGTGAGGATATGACTCTCACTACATTCTTTGTAGCAGTAATGATATTTGTCAAACAGATAATGAGCGACTTGGATCGACTTCAAAGGGAGCTTGCATATAGGCCCGCTGTGAGATCGAATGATGTCCTACAGGCACCAGGAGCATTGATGTATTCATGATTTGTCCGTTTGAGTCTGCATTTCCCTTTTGTTAAGCGTCTGTCAGTCATGTTAAGTTTTTTTTTCTGCTAGAGTCCGTCAAATTGTTTTCGAGTCTGTATTTTCTGCTGTTGATATCTATTTTCGGAGTCTGTATTTCATCTTTGCATCAAAATCTGTTAGTCTTTTGGAAGTTATTAATTTTGAGTTTGTAATGGAAGCATTTGTTGTTTTTATTTTATGAAAACTGAAAATCTCAAAAATGTTTTATTTCGCACTTATCTACAAGAACTACGCTTGGTCTGATTCATGCGGGGTCATGATACGTAGGCAATCTCCATAGGATTCGACCGTAACCAAATAAAAGAGAGAAAGAAAGAGCGGAAAAACAAGAGAGAGAAAGAAAATAAGAAGGAAAACAAGAGAGTAAAGAAAAGAAAAGAGCAGAAAAACAAAAGAGAGAGAAAATAAGAAATAAAAGAGAGTAAAAACAAAGAGAGAACAGAGGCAAGAATGAAAGGAAAGTAAAGAAAAGAAAAGAAAGGGGGATGTTTGCAATTTAAAAGAAAGAAAAGGCCGGGATGACGAATGTAACCGATCAAATACATAATAAAGACGGTTAACTGTTTAGGTGCATTCATGCCCAATGTGCGGTTACTAATCTGTTAAAACCTAATCGCTAACAAGGTTGGTGTTTGATGTATTAAGTCCAGGCAAGTGGTTAGTTGACTGACATTCTGGCAACTCACTCCTACAACACCCGATCAAAAGACAGGCTGAATATGGTTGACCAAAAACCGAAAACAAGTATTGCCGACCTATTGAAAGAGGTGGAAGAAATGGATGTTAATGCGATGAGGGAAGAAATGTATAAGCTAAAGCAGCAGATGGCTGAAATGTACCAAGCTTGGGCGAAGGGGAATCCACCACCGGTTTATCCCGCCAATCCTTCCTATATCCCACCATCAACCCAACCTCCGGAGCCTCCCACTATGAACTCATCTCCAGCCTTTCCCCTCTACCAACAATGTCATGGCACCACTTCCCATACTTCTCAAGCTCCACCACCCAAACTAGTCTCGTACCCTCCCCCACCAATTACACCTATTTTTGTGGCACCTCCACCCGCTACATTACATCGATCTTCCAGTGAACCCATGTTCTAAACTCACGACAACCAGTACTATCCCCATGAACCCACCTTCAAAGTTCTAGAACAATATCCTTACACCCCTCATCTTGATCTCCCGGTAGAGACCGAGAAACCGCCCAAAAATCTTGAGCATGAAAAGATGATCAGGAAGTTCAAAAGCTTAGAACAATCATTTCGAGATATGAGGGGGCTGGGAGGTCAAGTGAGTGTGGCCGATAAGGATTTATGTTTGTTCCCAGATGTTCAGTTGCCAGTGGGGTTCAAAATGCCCAAGTTGGATTTGTACGATGGGCATGGTGACCCAATAGCACACATAAGAGGATTCTGCAGCAAGATGAGAGGAGCAGGTGGAAGGGATGAATTGTTGATGGCATATTTCAGCCAAAGTTTAAGTGGATCGGCCTTAGAATGGTACACCAGACAAGATCACAACAGGTGGTACACATGGGACGATTTGGCCCAAGCCTTCGCCTGCCATTTTCAGTACAACCTCGAAATTATCCCAGATCGTCTGTCGCTGACAAAGCTAGAAAAGAAGCCCGGTGAGAGCTACAGGGAATATGGATTCCGCTGGAGGGATCAAGCAGCGAGGGTTGACCCTCCGATGAAAGAAAGCGAGATGGTTGATTATTTCTTGCAGGCTTTGGAACCCACTTATTTCGGTCACTTAGTGTCAGTAGTAGGTAAGTCCTTTAATGAAGTCGTGAAAATAGGAGGCATTGTTGAAGAGGGACTCAAGTCCAACAAGATCATGAGTTATTCAGCAATCAAGGTGACCATTCAGGCCATTCAAAACGGTACTGGGGGCGTGCTCGGGAAGAAGAAGGGGGAGGATGTTGCGACAATTGAGTCGGGAGCTTGGGTTGGATCCAGGAACCTTCCCCGTTACTATAACCAGCCTCAACCCTATCCCCAAACTTACCCCCACACTCTATATAACCCACCACAACACTATTACCCACCGGCAGATCCCCATTTTTCTGTCCATCACGCACAAACCTATACCCAACCCCCCGCTCACGCACAATGGCGTGCGCCAGCTCCACAGAGTCCCTACCAAGATCCACAAAATACCCATCCACCCCCAAAAGCCTACAAAAATCCTCCTGGAATAGGTTTTCGGCCCAATCAAGCTTTTAAGAATGAGAGGTTGCAGAAGCAAAAGACTTTCACTCCATTGGGAGAATCATATACCAGCCTATTCCACAGACTGAGATAGTTGGGTATGTTGAATCCGATCGAGGCCAAAATGCCGAATCCCCTTCCTAAAAATCTTGACTGCTCGGTGAGTTGTGAGTATTGTTCAGGGGCCCAGGGACATGACATAGAGAAGTGTTGGAAATTGAAAATATTTGTGCAAGAGCTTATTGATACTCATCGGATCAAGGTTCAGGCCCCAGAAGCACCAAATATCAATCAAAATCCGCTGCCAGCTCACCATGAGACCCATATGATTGAGTTGATACACAAGGGAGGGGAGCCTACGAAACCCTCGCAAACGGTGATGATGATCCATTCCAGTGAAACCAGTCCCAAGGAAAAGGTAACCAGTGGGAAATTAGTGGTCCAGTTGAAAGGGGTAGACAATAAGCCAGCTGTGGTAGCCGAGAAAGGGTCTTCAAGCACTGTTGCAGTGAAACCAAAGAAAGCTAAAGTGGTGGTACTAGGGGTTACAAGTAAACCTGTTGTGGTCGTGAGGGGTGCTCGCACAAAGCCTGTTATTATAAAACCAGTAACTCAGCTTCTAGTAGTAAACAGCAAGGAGGTCCCGTGGAATTATGAACGAGTGACAGTAACTTACTAGGGGAAAGAGGTTAAAGAAGAAGTGTGTGAGACTCTTGGTTTGACTCGATCGGGGAGATTCTTTGCCCCCGAAGAGTTGAGAAAAGATAAGACCTCAAAAGATAATCCAGTGTTGGTGAAGAAAGCGGTGATTGAGGAAGAAGCAGAGGAATTTCTGAGAAAGATAAAAGTGCAAGACTATTCCATTGTGGAGCAGTTAAGGAAGACACCAACTCAAATCTCGCTCTTGTCATTATTGATCCATTCAGACGAGCACCGCCGGGCCTTGATGAAGATCTTGAATGAGGCTCATGTCCCTGACAAAATCTCAGTAAACCACTTGGAAAATATAGCTAACAAGATATTTGAGGTGAACAGAGTCACGTTTTCTGATGATGAGTTGCCCATGGAGGGTACCGAGCACAATAGAGCCCTCTATCTGACGGTGAAATGCGAAGATTCTGTGGTTACTCGGGGATTGGTTGACAATGGGTCTTGCGCGAACATCTGTCCTCTCTCCACATTGAATAAGCTGCAAGTGGATGATGAAAGAATTCACAAGAACAGTATTTGCGTTCGGGGATTCGACGGTGGAGGGAAGGATTCAGTCGGGGACATAGTGCTTGAGCTCACAATAGGGCCAGTTGAATTTACTATGGAATTCCAGGTGCTCGATGTGGCTGTTGCGTACAATCTGCTGTTGGGACGACCCTGGATCCATGCTGCCAAAGCAGTCCCGTTTACCCTGCATCAAATGATTAAGTTTGAATGGGATCGACAGGAAATTGTTGTACATGGCGAAGATAATTTATGTGTGCCCAATGGTGCCATTATTCCGTTCATAGAGGTTGACGATGGTAAGGGGCCATGGGTTTATCAGGTTTTCGACACAGTATCGGTGGAGAAAATTCCGGAAGGAAAGTGCGCTTCAACTCCAAAGATGGTCGCTACATCAGTTATGGTAGCTGTTGAAATGTTGAGAAATGGTTTCGTACCGAGCAAGGGTTTGGGTGCATCTCTGCAAGGTATTGTGCAGCCAGTTTCTCTTCCAAAGAATTTGGATACTCTTGGTCTGGGGTTCAAGCCTACCGTTGCAGACGTGAGAAGAGCTAGAAAAATGAAACAGAAAGCATGGGCATTGCCAAAGCCAATCCCGCGTCTGTCCAGATCATTCGTCAGGTCGGGTATCACAAAGCAACTGTTGTCAAAGGTTCCTGGACCATTGATTGGGGCCGATAGAGACTTGGAGAAGGGATTTGAAAGGTTATTCGCCGAGGTTAACATGGTTCAGGTTGGGGAAGGATCCAGCAGGGCAAATGTGCAATTCGTGGGACCACGTGCAAAAGTCAACAATTGGGAAGCTGCTCCTCTTCCTACCCAGAGGGAGTCTTGGTAGTGGGTTTTGATTTTCTTTAGTTGTTTAGATTATTCCAGGGTCTGTAATTCAGATATTATGTTCCATCCAGTTGGATGTGTTAAAACCCTGTTGTGAGCACGTGATTTTTGCCCTATGAGAACTACTCCCAAAAATTCAAAATAAAATAGTTTTGTGTTGTTTGTGATTTATTTGTATTTTGTCTGTGCATGTTTATTTCTACTTTAATTAAGAAAAATACAAAAATATGTGTTGCATGTGCATTTAGGATTTAATTTTACTATTTAAATCACAAAAAATATGTATTTTGCATTTTTTGCATTTAATGTCCGAATTGTGTGATTTTATCCTTATTTGATGTTTAAATTCGTGTGATAGATTATTAAGAGTTAATGTTTTAGTTAATTGTCAATTTTATAATTTAATTAGGATTTTTAGTTGGTAATTAAAAATCAAAAAGAAAATAAAAGAAAAAGAAGGAACAAGAGAAGAAGAGTTAAAATCGGATTGGGCTGGTTTTTAAAAGGAAGTTTCAGGCCCAATGTCACCCCAAATCAGCCCAATACCCGCCCCAATCTAGTCTGTCTCTAGCCTCAGCCAAAACGACGCCGTTTTAGGCGTTTCAATCTGGACCGTTGAAATTAACTTGATCTAACGGTCCCAGGCTTCCCTCACAACCCGACCCGTCCATCCCAATAATCGATCCAACCCCAGCACTAAACCAAACGACCCCGTTTCCCTTCCCCAAGTTGATCTGAACCCTTCATCACCCTTAATCCAACGGTTCACATTGATTGACCCTTTTTTAATATATCAAACCCCCCCAATGCCCCTAAACCCATCTCCAATACCAAATCCCCTCCGAAACCCTAGCCGCCCCTCCACTCCTTTGTCGTAAACCCGGCGGATCCGGCTCCGATGACCGCCAAAACAACACCCTTGAACTGCCAAACCACCCCCTCCACGAATCCACACCCCTTTTTCTTTGAATCATCACCGGTGTCTTCGAATCTTCAATCGAAGATTGGTCCTAAACCCTAGCCGCCTCCACTCGATCACAAACTAACACCTGATGCCCACCCGATCTCCCTCATCCCTAAACCATCCCTAGTTTCCCTCGAATCTAACCGGAACTTGTCGAATCTTAATTCGACTGAACAGGCCCTAGAGAGCCAAAAGAATTCGAGGTTGTAATCGACCTTAGTCAAGTGTTCTCAGTCGAGAACACTCGATTAAGGTACATTTTGGCTTCAAAACTCAAGTCGAAGTTTCAGCTAGAACTGTTCGGAGTTTAGCCTTAATTTTGAGGTATTTTCTTTTCTTCTCCTCTTTTATCTTTTGTTGTTGTTTATCTGTTTTGTATTTCACCATCGTTCCAATTCATATGGTTGGTTGGCATATGCTGAATCGATTGAGTGTGTTTGTCCGTTACTTTGATTGTAAAAGTCAGTGTCAATAAGGCCTAGTATAAAGCCATGATTACTCCTGTAATGGTTTGGTGTTATTATTTGGTTCAAGCAGTTTCATCTGTGTTGTCTACCATTTTTGTCGCATATGAATTCAGTGTAGTTACAATGATTCATTTGTTCTTGTTTGGATTCAAGTTAGGATTGTGGTAGTTCATTTCTATGTATCCGTAACCTTGACAGTTCAATAGGAGTTTGTCCTAAATCATTGTTCTTATGTTGATGCCATTTGATCTAATTTAAATTCTAGTTTGAACGTTCATTTGAATTCAATTGGTTATAGCTGAAAGATGTAAGTATAGATTAAAGGGTTTAAGGTAGGACATTAAATCACAAGAGTTTTTAGGGGTATTTTGGGGTTTTAAAAGGCTTGAAATGTTTAGTGTTAGTAGTCTGACCGTAAGGGTACTTAATTGACCATTAAACTAATACTTTGTCTAGTAGTAGTGGCTTGGGAAACATAATAGCATGGGGGATTAATTGAATATTATAAGTTGCCCATGCCTTTGGACACAAGACACTTGATAATGGGCTGTCAGGGAATATCATGGGCAGAAATACTTTCCTAAGTACTCCTTAGAGCAAGAAAATGGGCTGGGGTTTTGAGTTTAAATATAGAGATTAGTAGAGACATTAAGGAGGTTTTTTTTTACAGAGATAGGGGTTGGTTTTTTGGAGCAGAAAATCAGTTCTCTTTAGGCTCTTTTAGTCTGGTCTGGCTGTTTCTTTTGGGCAGACCTTAAGAGGAGAACATTATGAAAACCTTGAGGGTATTGAACATTCTGAAAAACTAGAAGAGTCCTAAGAGTAAGCCTAGTTCAACTAGTACTATTCCATTGACACTGAAAAGAGCTCCAGCTTGACTGTGGAGTGGTATTTTCGAGTTTTCTCTTGATTACTGAATTCTAGGGGTGTTTCTACTTGTGTTTTGACTGATATTTGGTTACCGTCAAGCTATTTGGGGTCAGTTACTAGCTGTTTGTGTTGCTGTTGGTATTGCTGGGAATTTTAACTAGTTTTTCCAGAGTCGCTGCTAGTTATCTTTTGGTGCATTGCTGTTGTGAACTGCTGTTGTATTGCTGCTCGCATTCTGCTGCTGCTGATTTCTTCTTCTTCCTTTGCTTCTTATATTTCAAACATCCAGGTACATATCCTGGAACCTTCGAGCTTGTGGACATAAAATGAAATGCTGTTTGAGATGATTTCTAACTTCTCATGTCTTGTTTTAGTTCAAAAGTGTAGTGCAATTATGTTTATTCGAATTTCATATCACTTGTATAATTGGACTGTTTGAGGTCGTGTAGGATTGTTAACTCATTTGATTTGTGTGAAGAATTGAAACACCAGTTTTAATCTGGTTTACTCCTTAATTCGTGTTGTAGTTAAATCTGATATTTGGCTTATGATAGTTTAGCATGAGAGGTTTGTGATAGTTCGTAGTAAAAATCTGATTCTGAAATTGTTAATGATATGGCTTGTAGTTAATTTTGAAATAATGGTAGACATGTAAGATTTGAACATTCTAGGCCATTTCAGTATATTAATCATAAGGACTGCATGAAAGTAATACCATTTGCCATGGTTATATAGAGTTAAACTGCTTACTTTGTAAAAATCAATTAATTGCTGATAGTCGTTATTAGGTTAGTGAATAGCCATGCCCGTCTGCGTACTTAGGTTTTGATTTTAAATGGGTGGTGTTCATGACCCAATTATAATAGCTCTCAAACCATATAATTAACTAGGACTCCTCCTGTTATTTTAGAAACGAACTAAGTAAAACACTATAGATTACTTTAGGTTTGCCCTTTAAAAATAGTAAAATGAGATGAGCCTCGCTGAATAAACACATAAATGGCGGGGACCTCGTTAAATGTATATATTAAATACTTAGACTTCGGGATGGGCCGTTTAACAAAATTTCACGGCCCTACCCAAAATAATGATACGCTAGTCGCTTTAGGCGCGTATTTAATAATGTTATCTTCTTAAACTCAGGTGCACATTTATGTGACCCAAATCCAAATCTCAACAGAGTTAAAATTTGTCAATAACCACGGGTGCATTGATGTGACGTGGTTCGAGATGTATTTTCACGACGTTGCAATTCTCGTTAAAAAATAATAATAATAATAATAATAAAAGCGGTAAACAGTTAAAATTTGCACAGAGGTTCAACATGTATTAAAATCAGATAAACAAGATATGACAATTGAGCAATCGTGCTAGAACCACGGAACTCGGGAATACCTAACACCTTCTCCCGGGTTAATAGAATTCCTTACTCGGATTTCTGGTTCGCGGACTGTAATACAAAGGCAATCTTTTCCTCGATTCGGAATTCAACCGGTGACTTGGGACACCATAAATCTCCCAAGTGGTGACTCTGAATTAAATAATAAATCTCGTTTCGATTGTCCTTTAATTGGAGAAACTCCCTCTGCGCCTTCGCGGGGCGCGGGTGAAAAAGGAGGTGTGACACCTGTTATCTTTATATTCAATGGAATACAAGTGTTCCTTTTCCTTCATTTCTTCTAATTTTATTTTATTTTCTTCTTTTGTACAGTTCTTTTTATGCTGATATCAATGACATGAGATGCATGAGGAATCTTCGGCCTAGTTTTAAAAGCCAATCTAACTCTGAAATAATAACACAAGAAATTGAGTGTGATGAGGAGTTGGAATTTGAGGATGATGAGGACTATGAAGAAATTAGTAAGGAACTAAGTCATTTTGAGGAAAAGCCCAAACCTAATTTGAACGATACAGAAGCGGTTAATCTAGGGGACCAAAAAAATGTCCGTGAAACTAAAATAAGTGTCAATCTGGAACCTCAACTCAGGGAGGAGATAATTAAAGCATTGTTCGAATACAAAGATGTTTTTGCATAGTCCTATGACAACATGCCAGGTATAAGCACTGATTTAGTGGTTCACAAGTTGCCCACTGACCCGGCATTCCCTCATGTCAAACAGAAGCTGAGAAAGTTCAAAATGGATATGAGTGTAAAGATCAAGGAAGAGGTCACCAAGCAGTTCGGTGTCAGAGTCATTCGGGTCACCCGGTATCCCACCTGGTTAGCCAATGTTGTGCCTCTACCGAAGAAGGATGGCAAGACCAGGGTGTGTTTGACTATCGGGATCTCAACAGGGCAAGTCCAAAAGACAATTTCTTGTTGCCGAACATCCATATCTTGATTGATAATTGCGCCAAACATGAAATTGGTTCTTTTGTGGATTGTTACGCGGGTTATCATCAGATTTTAATGGACGAGGAAGATGCAGAAAAGACAGCATTCATCATGCCGTGAGGAACGTACTGCTATCGAGTCATGCCATTTGGCTTGAAGAATACTGGGGTAACCTACATGAGGGCAATGACAACAATATTCCATGATATGATACATCAGGAAATCGAGGTGTACGTGGATGATGTGATCGTGAAGTCTAGAAAGCAGTCTGACCATGTCAGGAATCTGAAAAAGTTCTTCCGGAGGCTTCACAGGTACAATCTCAAGCTTAATCCTGCAAAGTGTGCTTTTGGGGTACCGTCTGGAAAATTGTTGGGGTTCGTAGTTAGCCGCCGGGGTATTGAATTGGACCCATCGAAAATAAAGGCCATCCAGGAATTGCCACCTCCGAAGAACAAGACCGAGGTGATGAGTTTGTTAGGGAGATTGAATTCTATCAGCAGGTTCATCGCTCAACTCACGACAACTTGCGAGCCTATCTTCAAACTGTTAAAGAAAGAAGTTGTGGTCAAGTGGACAGATGAATGTCAGGAGGCATTTGATAAGATAAAGGGTTATTTGTCAAATCCACCCATGTTGGTCCCGCCAGAACCAGGGCGACCGCTGATTCTATATTTGACAGTTTTGGACAATTCATTCAGCTGTGTATTGGGTCAACATGATATCACTAGCAGGAAGGAGCAGGCCATATATTATCTCAACAAGAAATTCACACCGTACGAGGTCAAGTACACTCAGCTTGAAAAGATATGTTGCGCCCTAACCTGGGTGGCGCAGAAGCTAAAACACTATTTGTCATCTTACACTACCTATCTCATATCTCGCTTGGATCCATTGAAATATATCTTTCAGAAGCCTATGCCCACAGGGAGGCTTGCAAAGTGGCAGATCCTGCTCACAGAGTTTGACATTGTCTACGTGACTCGAACTGCAATGAAAGCACAGGCCTTGGCGGACCATTTGGCCGAGAACCCGGTTGATGAAGATTATGAACCTTTGAAAACTTATTTCCCTGATGAAGAGGTGATGCACATTGATGAGTTGGAACAAGTCGAGAAACCTGGATGGAAACTTTTCTTTGATGGAGTTGCAAACATGAATGGCATGGGGATAGGAGCAGTACTTATTTCTGAAACAAGGAAGCACTACCCTGTTACGGCTCAGCTTCGTTTTTACTGTACCAACAACATGGCTGAGTACGAGGCATGTATTCTGGGTTTGAGGTTAGCTGTGTATATGGGTGTCCAGGAAGTCTTGGTCTTGGGTGACTCAGACCTCCTGGTGCACCAAATTCAGGGAGAATGGGAAACACGGGATTTGAAATTCATACCGTACAAACAATGTTTGCATGATCTTTGTCAACAGTTTCAGTCGATAGAATTCAGGCATATCCCAAGGATCCATAATGAAATTGTCGATGCTTTGGCTACTCTGGCATCAATATTACATCATCCATATAAGGCTTATGTGGACCCTCTGCAGATTCGCGATCAGCATGCTTACAGTAATATGATAGAAGAAGAACGTGATGTGGAGCCATGGTTCCATGATATCAAAGAATACATCTGGATGGGGGTATATCTGGTACAGTCCACAGGTGATCAGAAAAGAACAATTCGACGTTTGGTAAGTGGATTTTTCCTCAGTGGAGGGGTGTTATACAAAAGAACTCCAGATCTTGGATTGCTAAGATGCATAGACGCTAGACAGGCCACAGCTATCATGACTAAGGTACACTACGGAGTTTGTGGACCGCATATGAGTGGGTACGTTCTGGCAAAGAAGATTCTCCGAGCAGGTTATTACTGGCTCACTATGGAGTGGGATTGCATCAGTTTTGTGCGTAAATGTCATCAGTGCCAAGTGCATGGAGATTTGATCCATTCCCCACCATCTGAATTGCATACAATGTCTGCACCATGGCCTTTTGTTGCTTGGGGCATGGATGTCATTGGGCCAATCGAGCCAGCAGCATCGAATGGACACAGATTTATTCTGGTAGACATTGATTATTTCACTAAGTGGGTTAAAGTGAAAATGTTCAAATCTGTGACCAAGAAAGCAGTGGTCGACTTTGTGCATTCAAATATCATCTGTCGGTTTGGGATTCTAAAGGTAATCATCACGGACAATGGCGCTAATCTCAATAGTCATCTGATGACGGAGACATGTCAGCAGTTTAAGATTATACATTGCAATTCCACCTCATATCCCCCGAAGGCGAATGGAGCAGTCGAGACAGCCAACAAAAATATAAAGAAGATACTTCAAAAAATGGTGGAAGGTTCTAAACAGTGGCATGAAATGTTGTCGTTTGCATTGCTGGGATATCGCACTACTGTCTGTACTTCAGTAGGGGCCACTCCTTATTTGTTGGTTTATGGCACGGAGGCGGTGATACCCGCAGAAATTGAAATCTCATCCCTTCATATTGTCACTGAGGCAGAAATTGATGACGTTGAATGGGTCAAAACCCGCTTAGAACAATTAAGTCTGATTGATGAAAAGAGATTGGCAGCAGTGTTTCACAGCCAATTGTACCAACAGAGAATGGCGAGGGCATATAACAAGAAGGTACGTCCACGAAAGTTTGAAGTGGGTCAGTTAGTGTTGAGACGTATTTTGCCTCATCAGGCTGAAGCAAAAGGAATGTTTGCCCCAAACTGGCAGGGGCCATTTGTTGTATCCAGAGTATTGTCCAATGGCGCATTGTATTTGACAGACATAGAAGGGAAATATGTATAAATGGCTATCAATTCTGATGCAGTCAAAAGATACTATGTATGATTTCTTCCTCTGATTGTACTTGTTTGTATTTGGCATATTTTGAAGATTGAAATGACGAAGGCGTTTTGTTCTGCTATCTAAACACTTTATCCTTTGTTACCCCCTTTTGAGCCTTATTTATTTTCTTTCATACCCATCTTTCAGAATCAGTAGCGAATATCAGAAATACAAGCATGAAAGATAAGAAAAGGAAGAAAGGAAAAGAGAAAGAAAAAGATGAAAGCAAAAGAAGAAGAAGAAGAAGAAAAGAAAAAAAAGAGAAAAAAAGAAAGAGAAAAGCAAAAGAGAAAAAATGAAGAGAAGAAGAAAGAGAAAATAAAAATCACAACAACAAAGTAATTTCTATGACATGAACTACGTTCGATCTGATTCCTTTTAAGGATACGTAGGCAGCCTCACGGTTCGGTCTCATTGAAATAAAAATCCAAAAGTCCCCAAGCAAGAAACTGGGGCAGAAGTCGTAGTTGTTGTGGGAAACCTAATTCCGAAAGTTGTAATTCTAACCCAGTTGAATTGTTTTGAGCCTTTTATACCCTTTATTCTTAGCCCTATCCAAAAGCCCACATTACGGTCCAAAGAAAGACCTTTTGATCAGTCTTTGAGAAATGCCAAGTCAAGCAGGTAAAGGTAATTCATGTCGAGGGCAACACTCTGGTTCAATCAAGGAGAGAAATTAAAATGAGAGAGCCTTATTGGTGAAAACCCTCACGGGCACCGTAAGGCGATGGGAGTTGAGAGAAATTAAAAATGAGAAAGTCTTATTGGTGAAAACCTTCACAGGCACCGTAAGGCGACGGGAGTTGAAATAAAAAATGAGAGAGTCTTATTTGTGAAAACCCTCACGGACACCATAAGGCGAAAGTGAGTTGAGAGATGAACGAATGAAAGAGGTCTGCTGGTGAAAACCTTTCAAGGCGCCGCATGATGAACAAGGTCAAGGTTTGGGTAAAGTAATCAGGTCATGGAAATTCTGGGGCAACGAAGTACGACAACTGAAAGTTGATTGGTTGGACAGATTGGGCCGATTAATCCAAAATGCATGTCATGATCATTGGTACCAGCTGTTCCACTCAGATAAGCTTCTTTTTCTTTTTCCTTTTGTAGCAGTCATCTGGTTTTGGATTCTTCTTATCCTAAACCCGCAAAGTCATTGCATTTCATTTTTTTTTTGGGTATTTATCTAAAGATGTTTCAATGTTAGTCTTGTTCAAATCAAGTGAAAAGGATTTCAAAGCTTACTACCAGCTTCCAAAATTGCAGGCACGGAGTGGTCAAAACATACTAAGGATAACATGATGTAAGAGAGGGGTACAAGAAATCACTGGAAGCTTCATCAGTGGAATGGATTGGTAATGTCATGGGAGATGCAAAGGTCCAGATAAAAGGTTAGAGGTAAAACAACAACATGGGTATAGAACACTCGATTCGTCAAAGGTCATGGGGTGTGAAAGTCAGTCAGAAAGTTAAAGCGGTTCAAGGCCAGTTCGAAGAAGCCAGTCAGAACAAAACAATGCAGCGGAAATGTCTTCACCAAGAATGTCATCAGCTAACCACCATTTTAAACTGACAAATTGTCTTTGATTGAAACAGGGGCAGAAAAGTTCGTTTGTTTCGGAGAAACCCTCCGTGGAGAAAGGCAGTCACCAAACAGGTTTGATTTTCGACGTTCAGGACCCTCCTGGAAAATGGGACCTAGTTTAAAGTTCAGAAAATAGCATAAATGTATCCCAAAAAGAATATAAGTTGGTTTAGAAGTTTACATATTTGAGATATGATTCAATTAGGAGTTTCCAGGACCATCCTGAATAATGGGACTTAGCTTTAAGATTTCGATTAGATAACAACATTTAGCGTAAACTCTGTTGTAGGGTAGTATAATTCAGATATGAAAGTTGTCACCCTTAAGATAAAATTTGATCTTTGATTTTCAGGACCCTCCTGGATAATGGGGAGTAGTTTTAAGATTCTCTCAGGTAGCAAGATTTAGCAGAAATCACACCTGTAGAAGAGATATAACTTAGATTTAAAACTGTCGTTCAGTTAAGAGTTGTCAGGACCCCCCCTGCCTAATGGGACCTAGCTTTCAAATTCTTAGTAATATTTGGTAATATGATTCAGTTTAACACTCACATATGTGCCCAGTTACCAAATTGGGGCAGAAAAATTTTCTTTGTTTTTGTCTATTTTGTTGAAATCAGGTACCCGCTTGGAGAACAGGGAGAAGACATTCAAGTTCAGCAGTCAGGAGCCCGCCTGGAGAGCAGGGAATACTTCAAGCGCAACAGTTAGGAGCCCGCTTGGAGAACAAGGAAGTACAATTTAAATTTAGCTTTTAAATTCTTTGTTTTGTCTATTTTGAAGTCAGAAGCCCGCCTGGAGAGCAGGGAATACATTTCAAGGCGAAATCAGGAGCTAGCCTGGAGAGCAGGGAATACTTTCAAGCGCAGCAGTCAGGAGCCCGCCTGGAGAACAAGGGAGTACAATTTAAGTTTTAGTTTTCAAATTCTTTGCTTTGTTTATTTTGAAGTTAGGAGCCCGCCTGGAGAACAAGAGATTACATTTCAAGTTGAAGTCAGGAGCCCGCCTGGAGAGAAGGGAATACTTTCAAATGTAGCAGTCAAGAGCCCGCCTGGAGAGCAGGGAATACTTTCAAGCGCAACAGTCAGGAGCCCGCCTGGAGAACAAGGGAGTACCATTTAAATTTAGCTTTCAAATTCTTTGTTTTGTCTATTTTGAAGTCAGGAGCCCGCTTGGAGAGAAGGGAATACATTCAAGTTTAGCAGTCAGGAGTCCGCCTAGAGAGCAGGAAATACATTTCAAGCCAGCAGTCAAGAGCTTGCCTGGAGAGCACGGAATACATTTCAAGTCAGCAGTCAGAAGCCTGCCTGGAGAACAAGGGAGTACAATTTAAGTTTTAGCTTTCAAACTCTTTGTTTTGTCTATGTTGAAGTCAGGAGCTCACTTGGAGAACAGGGAATACATTTCAAGTTGAAGTCAGGAGCCCGTCTGGGGAGCAGGGAATACTTTCAAGCGTAGCAGTCAGGAGCCCGCCTGGAGAACAAGGGAGTACAATTTAAATTTTAGCTTTCAAACTCTTTGTTTTCTCTATGTTGAAGTCAGGAGCCCGCCTGGAGAGCAGGGAATACATTTCAAGTTGAAGTTAGGAGCCCGCCTGGAGAGTAGGGAATACTTTCAAGCGTAGCAGTCAGGAACCCGTCTGGAGAACAAGGGAGTACAATTTAAATTTTAGCTTTCAAATTTTTTATTTTGTCTATCTTGGAGTCAGGAGCCCGCCTAGAGAGCAGGAAATACATTTCAAGTTAGAAGTCAGGATCCCGCCTGGAGAGCAGGGAATACATTCAAGTTGAAGTCAGGAGCCCGCTTGGAAAGCAGGGAATACTTTCAAGCGTAGCAGTCAGGAGCCCTCCTGGAGAACAAGGAAGTACAATTTAAATTTTAGCTTTCAAATTCTTTGTTTTGTCTATCTTGAAGTCAGGAGCCCGCCTGGAGAGCAGGGAATACATTTCAAGTTAGAAGTCAGGAGCCCGCCTGGAGAGCAGGGAATACATTCAAGTTCAACAATCAAGAGCCCACCTGAAGAGCAGGGAATACATTTCAAGTCAGCAGTCAGGAGCCTGCCTGGAGAGCAAGGAATACATTTCAAGTCAGCAGTCAGGAGCCCGCCTGGAGAGCAGGGAATTCTTTCAAGTGCAGCAGTCAGGAGCCCGCCTGGAGAACAAGGGAGTACAATTTAAGTTTTAGCTTTCAAACTCTTTGTTTTGTCTATGTTGAAGTCAGGAGCCCGCCTGGAGAGTAGGGAATACATTTCAAGTTGAAGTTAGGAGCCCGCCTTTAGAGCAGTGAATACTTTCAAGCGTAGCAGTCAGGAGCCCGCCTGGAGAACAAGGGAGTACAATTTAAATTTTAGCTTTCAAATTCTTTGTTTTGTCTATCTTGAAGTCAGGAGCCCGCCTGGAGAGCAGGGAATACATTTCAAGTTAGAAGTTAGGAGCCCGCCTGGAGAGCAAGGAATATATTTGAAGTCCAGCAATCAGGAGCCTGCCTGGAGAGCAAGGAATATATTTCAAGTTAACAGTCAGGAGCCCGCCTGAAGAGCAGGGAATACATTTCAAGTCAATAGTCAGGAGCCCGCATGAAGAGCAGGGAATACATTTCAAGTTTAGCGGTTAGGAGACCGCCTGGAGAGCAGGGAATACATTTCAAGTTAGCAGTCAGGGGCCCCGCCTGGAGAATAGTGTCAGTTTTTACTTTAGTCAAGCTTAGTTTATAGTTTCCTAGTCTATTCTTTAGTTTAATTTCATCATTGCATCAATAGTACAAGTGGTTTACAATTTTGCTAACAACTCACAAATCTTCCTAGTGCAAACTGGTGCAGAAAAATTTCTTTGTTTTGTCTATTTTGTTGTAATCAGGCGCCCACCTAGAGAACAAGAGGAAACAACTCAAGTTTCCAAGGAAAGCAGTTTCGAAGGAAGACAACTCAAGTTTCAGGGGAAAATTGTTCAAGGTGCAAAGGAAAACAGTGTCAAGTAACAAGAGAAGACAGTTCGAGTCCAACAGTTAGGCGTCCACCTGAAGAAAAGGAAAAGCATCTCAGATTGCAAGTCAAGTCAGCAACCAAAGAATCTCGCGACAAGAATGTGAGTCAACAGTCCGAGGGGATCAACAGAAGTTAGTAACAATAAAGAAAAGAGAGAAAGGCAAGAAGTGAATCCAAATGCAGAAGTTGATGAAAGATGTGAACTGCTTAAGACGTGGTGGAAGTCACAAGCACTACATGTACGATCCTAACCCAAAAGCTATAGAAGAACAGCTAGCACCTATAGCTAACAAGCGCCAAGGTTCAAATCTAAAGTCTGCATGAAGAACCATTCAAAACTCAAGATCAAGCTTCAGAAGATTTATAGATAGGAATCTTGTAACTCGTAGTTGATAGGCTTAGCTAGTCTTTTTCATATTTTGATTTTGATGTAATAGCAGGACTGCAGACCGGAACCTCGACGGAACGGCACCTCGACCGGCTCTCCACCTCGGTATACTCCATCATCTCACTCATCTCTGAACTACACGTGGCCTGATTCCTTTATAGCCAAGGATATGTAGGTAGCCCAGATACCAGGGCTCGGTCGCATTCCCTTTCTCTCTCAGTTTTAGTCTCTCCAAATAAGGGTCGGGTCAAAAAACCTGTCTAGTCAGTCTTTGTCTGAAAACTCTGTACGTTTCCAGTCAAAGAGGGGCAGCTGTAGACATATGATTTTTGACCCTCCCCAAGATTTTTCATATTTTAGCGCGTAAATATTTAATTTAGGCATAATATAGATATTTTAAGTAATTTTGACTCTTTTACTCTATTTTATTACAAGAAAACAAAAAGTACAAAAATAGGTTCATTAATGTTTTGTAGTCATTTTTAATCTTAAAAAAATAATAAAAATTACAAAAATAGTATCATATTTTTATTTTAATATGATATTTGAAAATACCAAAAATAGATTTATTTTAATGGTTAGTTTTATTTTAATAATTATTTGAATAGTAGGACTAATTAATAATTGAGATCATATTTTTAATCTCGTTCGCGGGGAAAGGATAGACCTTGGGCTCGAGCAACCTATTTTTAGGCCTAATTTTAGACCTAGCCCACAATTTCCAAGCCCATAATTCCTAGGTCCATACCCCTTAACCTAAAACCCTACCAAAAAACCTACAATATAAAAAAGAGAAAAGCCTAAAATGAAAAGGACGAAAAAAAATACACAAAGGTTGCGCAGCCTTGACAGAAAACGACCCCACCCCTCCGACTTCATCATCTCCGACGACCCCTACGCGCACAAACGAGACCCCCCATGCACGCGCATCGTCTTTCCCAAACGAACCACCCCCTGAACTGGTCTCCGTCGAGACACCCATCACCTTCTTCACTGAAAAAACTCAAAAACCCAACCAAGAAAATTAGTCGCTGAACACAGAGACGACCCCAGCATTTCTTCTTCTTCAGGCACCCGAAATAGCCATGTGAAGACCTGAAGAAACCATTAGAGACACCAAACAAACAGTCGTCATCGCCGGACCTCCGTTCACTGTAAAGCTGCCATCTCCGGCGAAGCTTCACGTCACAAACGACCAGCCTATACCATGAACAGCCATGCACGATAGTAGCCGATCTCCTCCCTTCCATGCTGTCACGAAAGACACGACACTCATCTCCCTCTCGCCGGAAAACACTTACACATAACCATATCCACGCACAGAACGGGAAAGGGAAAGTAGCGAACTCGTCGAGTTTTTATGAGCATGAGAGGCACGTGAATATGGTTTCAAGCTTTGCTTGGTTTATTACAGATATCATCCATTCAATCTGTTTCGAAATTGCGATTAAGGTATTGTCGGAGGTGAGGTTGTTCGTCGAGGTCTTCGTACGTGGTCCGCGAGATCCAAACGATTTATTGTTGTACATTTGAGGTCCAACTCTTGCTCTGTTCCTCTAATCTCTTTTATCGTGCTGCTTGATCTTATAAATGGCTTGAATATTGAAATTAAATGTGTTATCTCTGTTGGTTGCCCAAAGTAGTTTGATGTCATGAATATGATATTTTAGTACATTGGACATTATTTGGCTTTGACTTTTTGAAATTCCTTTATAATTGAAAGAACGCCCAGATAATTAGAAATTCCTAATGACAAAATACTGATTCTAACTTTGTATAATTGAGCTTCTTGAGTTGTTATTTTATGTGTGTTTAAAGTGCTACATGGGGATCTTTCTAACGTGTATTTTCTGTAGAGGAGGAAAAGCCAATAAATACATGTAATTGACTCTGTTTGTTTGATAATTCCTCTTTGTAATTGACAGCAAATTGAGTGTAAAAGCTTGATGACATAGGGATAGTTTCTTTAAAATCAGATTCGTTCTTTGTTTTTTTTATGCATTGGACTTAATGGTCATTGCATTCGATTCTGCTCTTTTTATTCTAGCTGAATGTTAATTGGCTATGTGACGATTTGATGTTGTGATCTATTTGGTTATTATTTCCAGTTTGAGTTTGTTCACATAGTTATCTACTTCCATGTCACTCGAATTGGTTATAGCTGAACATGACTTTGTCACGGTGCAGAGATTGGGTTGTTATTCGTTGACTGAACTACATCAAATTAGATTAAAGAGACTCGGGTGTGCATTTCATGTGACCCGACTCTAATTTCCAACAAGGTTAAATAAAGCGTGTCGTGAACCGTGGGTGCATTTCATGTAGCATGACTTACGATGTATTTTAGATAACCTTGAATTTTCACAAAAAACATAAAGCTGTTTTTAAAGTTAAAATTGGCACATAGGTTCAAAATGTTCTAAAATCAGATTATTAAGCCAAATATAACATTTGAGCGACCATGCTAGAACCACGAAACTCGAGAATGCCTAACACCTTCTCCCGGGTTAACAGAATTCCTTACTCGAATTTCTGGTTCGCGGACTGTTAAACAGAGTCATATTTTCCTCAATTCGGGATTCAACCAGTGACTTGGGACACCATAAATCTCCCAAGTGGCGACTCTGAATCTTTATAATAAATCTCGTTTCGATTGTCACTTAAAGTGGAAAAACTCCTCTATACTCTCTTCTCAGGGGTGTAGGTAGAAAAAGGAGGTGTGACACACACACACACACACATATATATATATATATATATATATATATATATATATATATATATGCAAACATATTGTACCAAAATCAAAAGCAGCTTCGGATCAAATGGAGCACGCCAACTCTCGCTGACCAGGGATCCTAAGAAGGGGGACCGTCATCTTGCCTACTTGCACCTGTGGGCATGAAAGGCAGGCCCCGTGAAATAGGGCGTCAGTAAGAAAAATGTATTGAGTATGTAAGGCATGAAAATTAGTACGTAAAAGACATAGATGAAACATGGAATAAGGAAACACATCTTTAAATTTGAATAACTCGTAAATTCTGAAACGTTTATAATATCATGCATGTGCATATAAATGTCGTGTCATGCATAGGTATGGGTGTACATAGTATCATCAAGCCACTGAGGGCATCCCATCATATCATCTCGGCCACTGTGGGCAATGTCATCATCATATACCAGCTGATCAGGTGGTAGTACGTATATAACATCGTAACCTTTTCTCATATCCCATATACATATATTTGCATATATACGTGTATATAACGTCATCTGGTCATGAGTCAATGCACATGTATAAATGAGTGAAATGCATGAAAAATACGTAATAATCTCAATATTACTTCCGAATAAACTTTTTCAACTGTGTATTATTCTGAGACCCATGAACAGAAGATAATAATATTTTTCATGGGGAATCAAGAATATAGACACCCCTAGTATCTCTATGAATAGAGTAATTTATAGAAACTCTGCGTTTGCTCATTTCTTCAATATAATTCGGACCATGCCAAAAGAAAGAAGGGATGACCTTAACATACTTGTTCCTGGAATTATTTGAACGAATCTGCTTCTGCGAAATTTACACTGAATTTCCTTGAAATTGGAACGAACTTGTTTTGCTTTAAACGTTTTTGAACTAAAAAATGGATTTACTTTAAGCTTGTTCCAACATTTTTTGAAGCGTCTGTTTCCAAGTTTTTTATTTCAAATCAAAGGAATTGAAGCTTGTTTGAAATAAATTTGCTTCTTCTTCAACACTTCTTTTTGTTCTAGGTTAGTACATTATTCAAGACCCAAGTTCTGATCCTAATTGAAAATAAGATTCATACTAAAGTTATAGTTTATCTTAGGTGGCTACATGTAAAGGTGAATAGTGAGTCACCTTAAACTAAAAGAGGGGGAGGGGCTTTTGTCTTATTCGAGTGAGGATGTGAATAAGTAGAAAAGGAAATAATTAGGCTTTGAACTTACCTTCTCTGGATGGAAGGGGTGACTGCCACGTTTCTTGGGGGTTTGATTTTGTTAATTTTTATCCACTTATTAGTTAACTGGGTAATGTTTCGCTACCCGGTAGTTAACCAATTACCCGCATAATTTAAAAATTGCCACAAATTACTTAAAGTTCTACTTATTTTTAAAATACTTTATGTATACTTTATATATTATACTACCGTGGTCATATGGTACCTTGCATGGTACTAGTTCATATTTTTCGGGTATTATCGCTCGACATTATTTTATTCCAAAATTGGCCACTTTCAACGAAACTCATTTTCTTTAATCTATGTACCCTTTTATCCTTAATAACACTTATTTATCGCTTGTTATAAATAGCATAACTACGTTAACGTCAAGATGATCTTGTCCCCGAGTCTACGTCAATTAATTGAAGACGAAATTTTAACATACGAAAATGCAAGATGTAATAATAGGGTCACCACTCCCTAGTTGATGCCAACATAGAGTCTCCACTCCCTAGTTGATGACAACATAACTTGATGCCAATATAAGGTTACCACTCCCTAGTTGATGCCAACATAGGGTCTTCACTCCCTAGTTGATGCCAACATAACTTGATGCCAACATATGGTCACCATTCCCTAGTTGATGCCAACATAGGGTCATCACTCCCTAGTTGATGTCAACATAGGGTCTCCACTCCCTAGTTGATGTCAATATAATTTGATGTCAACATATGGTCACAACTCTCTAGTTGATGCTAACATAGGGTCTCCACTCTCTAGTTGATGCCAACATAGGGTCTCCATTCCCTAGTTGATGCCAACATAGGGTCTCCACTCCCTAGTTGATGCTAGCATAACTTGATACCAACATAGGGTTACCACTCCCTAGTTGATGGAAACTTAGGGTCTCCACTCCCTAGTTGATGCTAACATAACTTGATGCCTATATAGGGTCTCCGCTCCCTAGTTGATGCCAACATAACTTGATGCCAATATAGGGTCACCACTCCCTAGTTGATGCTAACATAGGGTCTCAACTCCCTAGTTGATGCTAACATAGGGTCTTCATTCCCTAGTTGATTCCAACATAGGGTCTCCACTCCCTAGTTGATGCTAACATAACTTGATGCCAACATAGGGTCACCACTCCCTAGTTAATGCCAACATAGGGTCTCTACTCCCTAGTTGATGCCAACATAAGGTCACCACTCCCTATCTGATGCCAACATAGGATCACCACTCTCTAGTTGATGCAAACATAACTTGATGCCAACATAGGGTCACCACTCTTTAGTTGATGTCATCATAAGGTCTTCACTCCCTAGTTGATGATTTTCCAGCATAAGGTCTCCAATCCCAAGTTGATTTTATTTTAGACATAGGGTCTCCACTCCGTAGTCGCTTTTCCAATGTAGGATCTCCATTCCCTAGTTGATGCCAACATAGGGTCTCCACTCCCTAGTTGATGCTAACATAACTTGATTCCAACATAGGGTCACCACTCTATAGTTGATGCCAACATAGGATCTATATTCCCTAGTTTATGCCAACATAAATTGATGCCAACATAGTGTCACCACTTCTTAGTTGATGCCAATATAGGGTTTCCACTCCCTAGTTGATGTCAACATAACTTGTTGCCAATATATGGTCATAACTCCCTAGTTGATTCCAACATAGGGTCATCACTCCCTAGTTGATGCTAACATAGGGTCTCCACTCCCTAGTTGATGCCAACATAACTTGATGCTAACATAGGGTCACCACTCCCTAGTTTGATGCCAACATATAGGGTCTTCACTCCCTAGTTGATTCCAACATAACTTCATGCCAACATAGGGTCTCCACTCCATATGCCAGCATAGGGTCTCCACTCTCTAGTTGATGATTTTCCAACATAGGGTCTCAAATCCCTTGTTGATTTTATTTTGGACATAGGGTTTCAATTCCCTCGTCGCTTTTCCAACATAGTGTCTTTACTCCCTAGTTGATTTCATTCTAGATATAGGGTCACCACTCCCTATTCTCTTTTTCCAGGATACACCATTCCCGCCCTTTTATTGCTTTCAATAATGAAGTAGTATAGGGTTTTATTACAATAAATCACGAAATTTTCCTAGTGAAGACTGGGGCAGAAAATTTTGTTCTTCTGTTTTGATGCCTGAGCAGGTTATACCTCGAGGCACAGAGTTCGAGACAACCAAAAGAAGAAGTCTCAATCCAGAAGAAAAGAAAAGCAAGAAGTGAATCCAAAATGCAAAATCAGAAGAAAAAAAATGTGGACTACTCAATACATGAATGAAGTCACAAGCTTTGCATGTCCCGTCTTAATCTGAAAAGCTGAAGAAGAATGAACTAGCACCTGCACCTATCAAGCATCAAGATTCAGATCAGAGTCTGCATGAAGAACCATTCAAGACTCAAGATCAAGCTTCAGAAGACTTATACATAGGAATCTTGTGATTCATAGCTGACAGGCTTAGTTAGTCTTTTTCATTTTTGATTTTGATGTAATAGCAGGACCACGGATCAGAACCTCACTCGACTCTCCAATTCATCATTCCATCATTCGCAGAACTATATGGACCTAATTCCTTTATAGCTAAGAATATGTAGGCAACCTTTGAAGCAAAGTTCGGTCAAGCTTTTTCAACATGCTTCCCATGGAAAATCAAACGGGCAAAAATTGTTCATGATTGCTCACTTTGTCTTTACCCAAAAACTCTTCATGTTCTCGAGCAAAGAGGGGCAGTTGTAAGCACCTAATATTTGCCCTATATGGAAATTACTCCTAAAAATAATCAAAAATAATTTTAGTAAATAAATATCCTAGGCACACAAAAAATGGAATTTAAATTAAAATTTGAGTTAGAGTGGCTAATATTACAAAAATTAAATAAAGGAAAGGAGGTTAGTCTTTGTTGAAACTAGGCTAAAAGCATAATTATTTAAAGTAGCTCAATTGCCAAATTGGCCCAATCTTCTTTCACATACCCAAGCTCATCTCCCTAACCTACCCGCCTGCCCTCCCTCCTTAAATAAAAGAAAAACCTAGCGGCTAAACACCTAACACCTAAGACCTAAGACCTAACTCCTAAAGAAAAGAAGCAGCAGCCGTTTTCCTTCCCTAGCTTCATCATCCTCTCAAAATTAAGGAAGATGCACGCTCACAAACGGACAAAAGGAGAAAAACAGAAACCTAACCCCCCCCCCCCCTCTCTGATTTTCCATCACTAACGAGCACACACAAACAAAAGAGAAAAAAGGAAATCTGGAAAAGAGAGCTAAGAACGCAGCTATTGCACTCCCTCTTTCACTCATCTTCCTCACACCTTAGCTCCCATAAACACCACCAAAAGCTTAGCAAAATCCAACCAAAAGGAGAAGCAAAACCGGCAGCCAAATAGCTCGAAAACAGCTTCAAAAATCAATCCAAAATCAACTTTGAAACAATCGTCAAATTTTTAGTTACGGAGATGTTCGAGTTTACCGATTCGAGGTTCCGGACAAATTTTCAGTAGCATTTCTTATTTTTCTTCGATGTTCCGGAGCAACCATTTGTATTTGCCGGAGATTTCTTAAAACATATCAAATAAACTTCATAGAAGGTCTGTCTCTTTATCTGCGACTTTATTGTGTTCTTATAATGCTTGTCATCTTGTCGTTTGGTTCTATGTCAGCACGTCTTTTGTTGTTTTTTTATCTTGATCGATTAATCATTTTTCTTGGAATAATTTGTTTGAGTTGTTTTGGATCTGTGATTTAAACTTAAACTGAATTAGCATAAAGAAGAGTGTGAGAACCTCTTCTTGAATTGATCTTGTAATTCCCTGAATCAAGTATCAACGTTTAGCAAAGAAGGTCTGCCACAAGTTTAGGAAAGAAAATTAATTCAAGCTTAAGATTGTTGTAAATGCACTTCAAAATATCATGCAGACATTATTTGTTGGTGAGACATTCCATGCTGCTAAATAAATGGTTCACATAGAGTTGATTTATTTTGAAGCTAATTATATTGGTCTTGTCTTCTCACCTTCTAATTTGTTTATAGAAGTGTTGCTCCAACTCTAGTAATTTAATTTGGTTGTGGACTATATGTATTATGATGTCTTTTTTTTAATCATATACTAGCATGGAATTGCTTTGTTCTTCTAATTATGTAGTCTGTTTAAGGGACGTTAAGTATCTAAGGAGTGAATTTGTTGAAAGTCAGTGGTTTCTCCTATTGTCTTGTGTTATGCTTTGGATTTTTTTCAGTAAAAGAGCAAATTGAACGCATTTTTTCCAAAAATGATCATTTCATATGTTCCGGGCCTTCCATACTCAATCTCAAATATCAAGATCGATTAATATTAATTCTTAAACATCGTAGCTTGCTTTAAGCGCACATTTAAATTACTATTGTGATTGTGTATACGTTCGCGTGACATGATTATGATTCCCGAAAAATAAATCAAAGTATGAATTCGCGCGACTTTGACCAACAATCTTAATACAAATAAAGAGTGACTAATTGTATACACGTATGTCTGACATGATTTTAGTGCCCCAAACAAAATAGATTCACGCACACGTGATCCGTTTCAAAGATAAATCCATAAAAACGCCATAACTAAAAGCGGTAAAAAGTATAATGTACATAGGTTATAAAACTGAGTAATTAATTGATTTAATTAAGCCAAGTTTGATTAAAAGCGATCGTGCTAAAACCACGGAACTCGGGAGTGCCTAACACCTCTCCCGAGTTAACAGAATTCCTTACCCGGTCTTTTATGTTCGCAGACTTTAAAATAGAGTCAAATTTCCTCGATTTGAAATTTAGAATAAATCGGTGACTTGTGACACCATAAATATTCCAAGTGACGACTCTGAAATTTAATAAATAATTTCATTTCGATTAATGTCACTTTAGTTGGAAAACTCCCTATCCCTTTGGGAAAAAGGAGGCGTGACAGCCATGAATGCCAAAATTCTCTGCAACGGCTGTGTATTTAATACTGAGGATTATTCTTCATTAAACGTCATCTGGTGACAAATATTCTTTTGCTCTCGTTGGCTATGTTCCCTTCGGGATTTACCTGGCCAACTGAAATTGTTGTCCTCGGTCTTGGTTTCCATTTGTTTTATCTTCCATCTGCTCACTACCAGAAAATGGGCCTATGGGAACAGTTATTTTGGAATGGTTCACAAACCATTGCCATAGATCAGATATAGTAAAGGTTGAAACCATTACGATAGAATTTGGGTGCTATCAGCACACTATTGACATCAAACCGTTGCAAATATAACATTACCGTTGTCATAGAGTTTTGTTTCGTAACGGATTTGTGAACCGTCCCAATAGACATGTATATGGCAACGATTTTGTGAAAAAAATTGCTATGGGAACGGTTATTTATTCCCCCTTGTTTTTTCCGCTGAAAATTCACTGGCCCGCCAAGTTAATTAATTAAGTGACCTGTATTTTATATTTTTTAACTAATTTAATACAAAAACCCCTCCGCCCAGAACTACTCCCCTCGTCGATACCAGCAAACTCCCATCGTGGAACACCCAAAATCCCCTCCTTCTTCATCGTTGAATTACTCTCTGATCTCTTTTCTTTTTGCATCTTTGCCGAGTTTAAGATTAATGGCTGAGTTTCATCAAATATCTCTTCATTGGTCCTTGGACAATGCGCTGAAGGCATTACTTGTAGTTCATACATGAATATGCACGTAAAGCACTTTTACAGTCTCACCTTTGATCAAACTTTGAATTCTTAATGCTAAGGTATGCAGTATAACAACAAACCGCTAGTCACATAGTATATACTCCCTCCGTTTCAATTTATGTGAACTCATTTGACTGGGCATGGAGTTTAATAAATGAGGGAAGACTTTTGCCATGTAAGCTAAAAATGTGTCAAGTTACTATAATACCCTTAGGGCCCACTGATTAATATTCAACGGAAAATTCTTCTGCCGAAGAGAGAGTCAAACAAATCATCTGCTCACTGTACATGGCAGCCTGTCAATTACTGTGTCCAAATCTCCCAATTTTCTTTCAATTACTAATGCCCATCAACCATACACTATACCAAAACTTAAACAAATTGGAAACCCAATTGAATAGGAAGTCTTCCTTAAATTTTCTCTCTGTCGAGAAGACCCAAGATTCAAGTAGTTGAGAATATTTCCCGTTGATTTCTCAATAACCCAGGTATATTAACCTAACTTTATTTGAAATTTATTTTACTCCTATATTAATAAGTTTGTAATGAGATCTGATGGTTTTTCTTTTCAAAAAATTTATTTAATGAAATTTGGCGCTCTCTCTGAATTGAGCGGTAAATATTTCACTCTTCTATTTGCGCAACACTAAATTTTAAATTTGTGAAGAGCTTTTGAATATTCTTTCTGTTTTCATTGTTTTTCTCTAGGAATATTTACTTGTATCAGTCAGCCAAGCTACAACAACTAATTGAATCTCGTAGCTCTTTCCTGTAGAATTAGGTTCTTCAAGATGTGCCTTTACAATCACTTCAGTATCAAATGACTCCTACAACTATTGATGACTTAATAAATGCAGTTGAGAAATCTTTTAATGAGATGGAAGTTCACCGACTGAATCATGTGTTTCTCGCTCTACCGTCTTGCATGGTTGAGGCGCTGAAAGGTAAAGGTAGGAACAACTACAAAATCCCACGTATGAAAAAGGGTAGACTAGAACGAGAAGGAAATATTCCTATTCAAGTTAGTTGTGACGTTGGCGTAGTCAATGAAGCTGTAGCTCCACTTCAAATGTGATACAAATGTCAAGGCTATTTACAACTTTATTGTAAAGGTTCTCTGTTTTGTAAACCTAACCATCATGTTGTTTTTGTATAACCTCTCTTTTTGCATAGACTTGTGTATTTAAAGAAGTTATGAACATCAAGTTTGTAGTTTCTATGGAATCCTCTCTTGTAAAGGCTGTGTATTTAAAGAAGCTCTGAACGTTTGATATGTAGGTTTTGTATAGTTTCTTTATTTGTAAAGTCTCATATTTTTTTGAGAAGCTGCAAATGTTAAGTTTATGTTTGTGGAAAGTCTCGTGCATTTAAGGATTTATGTTTGTGGGAATTTTGTAATCCCAAAATGGTGATCAAGACTCATATTTATAAGGAATTTTATGACATATTGGAACACTTGAGCTAGAGGACTTGTGATAAAGAAGTTAAAATCCCATTACGGTGGCTTATTTTGTCTTGAAATATTAAAATCATTTTGTTGGGAATAAGATTGTATTTTGACCTCTATAATTGAAGACTACAACGAATTTTAAAGCAATCGTCTATTTTTGAAAGTTGATTGGTGTTGTTCATCGCTATACAATTTGGATTATATGCGAGTGTTTGTCGTTAGTTATCTAATGACTTTGGTGTAACGGAGTAATTAAAAAAATTACAAATGGCTTGTAATTAACCAAATTCGGATAAAAATAAATGGGTATCGCAGCAAAATATGTAAGGATAAGAAAAAAGAACGGGAAAAGTCAACAAAGAAGAATAAGAGAAAAAGCCAACAATGTGAGGATGAAAAAAAAAAAAGAATAAGGAAAAAGTCAAAAATAGAAAGATTTAGAAAAAAGCCAAATCCTAGCCAGAAGAGATTTGAAATTGTAAGTTTAAAAATGTTGACTATTCAACACAAAAAAATGAAAAAGTAGTAACTTACTTTTAGAGTTAGTGGGTCCGATACGGAATTCAAAAGAGAAATAGTAAGGGCATTAATGGAACTGAATAATTGGAAAGTTTCTTTGAATGCGGTCATTCTTTTTGGCACGGACTAATAAGGAAATAGGTTCACAAAAATTGAAACGGAGGGAGTATATTTACAATAAACAGAAGCTTTATATATGATGAAAGTAACAGTAGTTAATATACCATACACCCGAAGAATTAGCAAGTAAACAAGTTGTCGCCCAAATTCCTCATTCTATCATATATCTGTGACTGCCGTCTTTACAACAATAACGACCCAGTATAATCCTACAAGTGGGGTCTGGGGAGGGTAATATGTACGCAGACCTTACCCCTACCCCGAAGGGTAGAGAGGCTGTTTCCAGGAGACCCTCGGCTCAAAAAAAACAACAGGAGACGATATATTAGTACCATAAAAATGCATAATAAAATAACAGCAATATAAGAGATATGAAATACAGAATACGAAATACGAAATAGATGGTTGGTATAGTAAAAACTAGCAGGTAAAGCCCTGCATCAATAGACGACCAATGACATTCTTAGTCTAACTCCTAACTGGCTAGTCTCACTCTATTGTGCTGTAGAAATATTCACAACTTTCCCCTAACCTACAACCTTAATGCTCGACCTCCATAATTCCATGTCAAGGGCCATGTCCTCAGTAATCCTAAGTCGTGTAATGTCCTGTCTGATCACCTCTCCCCAATACTTCTTAGGTCGCCTTCTACCTCTCCGCGTGCCCACTACAGCCAGTCGCTCACACCTCCTCACTGGTGCATCAGTGCTCCTCCTCTGAATGTGCCCGAACCATCTGAGTCTTACTTCCCGCATCTTGTCCTCCATGGGGTCACGCCCACCTTCTCTCGAATATATTCATTCCTAATCTTATCCATTCTTGTACGCCCGCACATCCACCTCAACATCCTTATCTCTGCTACTTTCATCTTCTGGATGTGTGAGTTCTTTACCGGCCAACATTCAGTTCCATATAACATGGCAGGCCTAACCACTGCTCTATAAAATTTACCTTTTAGTAACGGTGGCACTTTCCTGTCACACAAGACTCCCGACGCTAACCTCCACTTCATCCACCCCACCCCTATACGGTGTGTGACATCCTCGTCAATCTCCCTGATCCCCTGAATAACCGATCCAAGGTACTTGAAACTACCCCTCTTGGGAATGACTTGAGAGTCAAGCCTCACTTCAACTCCCGCTTCCGTCGGCTCAACCCCAAATTTGCACTCGAGGTATTCCGTCTTCGTCCTGCTCAACTTGAAACCTTTAGACTCTAGAGCATGTCTCCAAATCTCTAGCCTCTCGTTGACGCCGCCTCGTGTCTCGTCAATTAGAATAATGTCATCAGCAAATAGCATGCACCATAGTACCTCCCCTTGAATATGATGAGTCAGTGCATCCATCACCAGGGCAAATAGGAATGGGTTGAGCGCAGACCCTTGGTGCAACCCCGTAATAACTGGAAAGTGTTTAGAGTCACCTCCTACTGTCCTAACCCGAGTCTTAGCTCCAGCATACATGTCTTTAATCATCCTAATATAGTCAACCGGGACCACTTTATCCTCTAAGCAGCTCCATAAGACCTCCCTAGGAACCTTATCGTACGCTTTCTCCGGATCAATAAAGGCCATGTGGAGATCCTTCTTCCTATCCCTGTACTGTTCCACCATTCTCCTAATTAGGTGGATAGCTTCTGTGGTAGCTCGCCCCGGCATGAACACGAACTGGTTGTCTGAAATAGACATCGTCCTTCGCACTCTCATTTCTACCACTCTCTCCCAAACTTTCATGGTATGACTTAGTAATTTGATGTCCCTATAGTTGTTACAGCTCTGGACATCAGCTTTGTTCTTATACAACGGAACCATTGTACTCCACCTCCACTCTTCAGGCATCCTATTAGTCTTGAATATAATACTAAACAATCCAGTAAGCCATTCCAAGCCTGCTCTACCCACACACATCCACAGTTCAACCGAATTTCGTCTGGCCCGGTAGCTCTGTCCCTTCTCATCTTACGCATTGCCTCCATGACTTCATCGATCTCAATGTCCCTACAATTACTTAATTCATGGGGACTGTCGGCATTCCTTAATTCCCCAAGTATAATATCCTGATCCCCTTCTTCACTTAGAAGTTTATGAAAGTAGCCACCTCCTCTTAATCTGGTCATCTCCCATCAAAACTTTGTCGTCATCATCTTTTATGCACCTCACTTGGTCCAGATCCCGAGTTGTCCTCTCTCTCGCCTTAGCGAGTCGGAATAACTTCTTCTCCCCACCTTTGTTCCTTAGTTCCTCATACAGACGAGCAAAAGCTGTCGTCTTAGCCTCCGTCACTGCCGTCTTCGCCTCTTTCCTAGCTACCTTATACCTTTCACTGTTCTCTCTCTTCTCCTCCTCGTCAGTGCTCCCTACTAACCGCAGGTAAGACGCCTTCTTTGCTTCCACTTTACCTTGGACAACTGCATTCCACCACCAATCTCCTTTGTGGTCACCATTGTGTCCCGTAGATATCCCTAACACCTCTCTCGCCGCCTTTATTATACAGTCCGCCGTCGTCGACCACATTGTGTTTGCGTCCCCACTACTTCTCCAAGCTCTCATTGCCGATAACCTTACTTCCAACTCCTTAGATTTATCCTTAGTTAAGGCGCCCCACCTAATCCTGGGGCGTCCTTGTACTGACTTTTTCTTCCTCCTTATCCTAATACAAATGTCCATCACCAAAAGCCTATGCTGCGTTGAGAGGTCTCACCTGGGATAACCTTGCAATCCTCGCACAACCTTCTGTCGCATCTCCTGAGGAGGAGATAGTCAATCTGAGTCTTCGCCACCGAACTTTGGTAAGTAACCAAATGTCCATCCCGCTTCGTAAAACTCGAGTTCGCAATGACTAGATCGAAAGCCTTGGCAAAGTCCAACAGCGAAATGCCCCTCCGTTCCGCTCCCCGAAACCAAAGCCGTCATGCACCTCAGTGTACCCACCTGCAGATGACCCAATATGACCATTGAAATCTCCTCCTATGAATAACCTCTCAAAAGGCGGTATACTACGAACAATCTCATCCAACCCCTCCCAAAAGTGCCTCTTAATATCCTCTCTAAGCCTGTTTGCGGTGCGTACGCGCTAACGACATTTAAAATACCCTCACCCACCACTAACTTAATAGTCATTAATTTATCATTCACCCGCCTGACCTCTACCACGGACTCTCTAAGATGGCTATCTACCAGGATACCCACTCCATTCTTACCCCTCAGGACAATAGAGTACCACAACTTATACCCATCCACGTTTTTCGCCCTCGATCCGACCCACCTAGTCTCCTGGACACACGCTATATTAATCTTCCTCTTCTGAAGGATTTTCGCCAACTCTATGGATTTACTCGTTAGTGAACCTATGTTCCATGACCCGAGTCTCAATCTATAGGCTCACTTGCCCCCTCTACCTCCCCTACTACCCATCCCACCCCTGACCCCAGCCCCACACTCTGGCCCACCCGAGGACATGCCCTTATTCTATCATCCCAGACTGCAGCCACTACACCTACAACAATCTAGAGAAGACTCGCTAGTGCACAACGGACAACAAATCAAACTAGAAGGAAACAAGTGGTAACTAGTATCCTAGTTGAAAGGTTTAACTATTGTGAAGTAAAGTAACAGTAATTTAGCTAACACCAAAAGGGAAACAGTAAAACATGAGGTACCAACTCCCAATAACAAAACTTGTGGCTGATTTGATGTACTTGATGTAGTTGTACGCTCACGCACCACTTCCTACCGCCCTTTGCTGACACTCGCCCAGGTTGCTCTCCTTTGCCAGTGCTCGTGCGCCCAACGTGTCTCCAATACTTCGAGAATTCCTGAAAACACAGAAAATACCACTACCCAAAAACCATAAGGAGCTATCACCGCTACCACTGGTATAGCCCCAATAATATAAAATGTACAAAGAAAGGAGAAGAAGAAAACGAGAATATAAGGGGGTGGGGGCAGATTTGGGACACAAAAGGGGTGGGGCAAGAAGACCCGATATTATTATATAGTTATAGTATTATATATTATCATATGGAAGGGATATCTATCACCCAATACTATTATATAGTTACCGGCTGCTTAGGGGTGTTTAAGGGTTGAAGAAGAACAAGTCAGGTGGTTGATGTTCTGGTTTCCGGCGTGTGTGGCGGTGGAAGGGTGGTTTGTAACAGCTGAAGAATGTTCAAAGGTGGGCGCTGGGTGGCTGGAGTTCGCTGGTGTTAGGGGTGATGGTTGGCCATGTAGGGATAGGGTGGCGCCTGTTAGGGGGTCATGTGTGTGTGGTCTGTCGGCGGCTGTGTGGCTGGAGTGAAGGGCGAAGGCGGCAGTGAGGAGATGGGGGCAGCGGCGGCTCTAAGGTTCAGGGGTGTTCTCTAGGATTAGGCTGTGTGCTTGAGAATGTGAAGAATAATCTAATGATATTACCTTTGATTTCAGTTTGATAACTAACCCGAATAAATCAGAAATTGGAATGGTGCCGGAGAAAATGACGGAGTACGAGAGGCGGAGGCTTGAGAATATAAAGCGCAATGAAGAAATGCTTGCCTCAGTTGATGAATCGAATAACTGAACAAAGATCGGCGCTGGCGAACCATTGCGATGTCGGCGGCGAGGGAAGAACTCAATTCTTACCGTTGCAATGTCGGCAGCGGCGGATCTTCTTCACACTTCGCAAAGGATTTTCTAAGAAAAGTAATGTGACTGCCGTCTTTGTGATAATAATATACCAACATTTCCAAGCAAGCATTTATAAATGAACTTACTAATGAGTCTTCCTATCACCAGTGAAATACAAGTATTAATTAGCACCAAATAAACAGAGTTGAATACTTCCTAAATCCGGTCCACAAAATGGAAACGGAAGAAATTGACCAAGAAAGTTATTTTTATTCATAGCTAGAAACGACAATTCAAGCAGAATTCTACAACCATAATCTGTTTAACTAAAAGCTTCAACTTTCCTTCAAAACCCATGAAATTCTTTGCCATGAGATCAAACTTTGAATTCTTTTTCCTTTGTGATTCTCTGTTGCTTTCGCTTATTCAGATCAACAGTGTGAGATCTCTCTCTTGATGAGATCTTATTCCCATTTCTTGGATCCTTTACACTTATAGTGAAGGGGTTCCCTTCTTCTGGAATACTAAATTCAGCTGTAATGTGCTTTCCTTTATATGTTACTTTATTGCCCTTGTCTAAAACTGCTATAGTCTACTCAGTTGATTGCACGTACTCGAGGAAGAATTTCGACACTAGAAAGTTTTATGTCATTGTTATAAAGATTTGGAAGCGCATCGTCATGACTTATATGTGGGTGTGTATGGTGATTTCTGGTTGTCTCGTGTTGTTTATTGTACTTCTTGTCGCGGTGGGTAGTGTTTTCTCTGTAATGGGGTTCCCTCCGGACTTGATTTTATAACCCGAGATGATAGTTGGGATGATTTTCTCTATAATTTTAGCAAATGCTATGATCATTTGCAATATTGCTATTGTGATATCTGTTTTGGAGGATGATTCTGGACCACAAGCGTTGCTTCGGTCTAGTTCACTCATCAAGGTGCAAACAAAAGTTGGGCTATTGATATTTCTCGGATCGACTATTGGGATGGCATTTGGGGAGGGTTTGCTTGAGCATAGAGTGAAGATATTAAGCTATGGAAATGGATCTTCAAGAATATGGAAAGGGCCACTTTTTGTAATAATGTATTCATTTGTGATGCTTATTGACTCTATGATGAGTACTGTCTTTTACTTCAGTTGTAAATCATATAGAATAGAAGCCTCAAATGAAGAAAGTTTGCCTGTATTAGAAGTAATGCTGCACTGTGGGCCGGGCCTGAACCGGACCGGGCCCGCGATCCTAACGGGCCTAGCGGGCCTGGTGGGCCGGTCCTAACGGTCTCTTAAAGCCCGAGGCGGGCTGATCTTCAACGTTAAGCCCACGAGCCCAGGACCGTTTAGCCCGGGACCGGCTGGTGGGCCTGGGCCTGGCCCAACGGGCCTAGTGGGCCTAACGGCTATAATTTTAAAAATAAAAAATAAAAAAAACCCAACGGCCATATTTAAAAAGTAGCCATTTGGGGCTTTTTTTGATTGTTTGGTAGTTTATAAAATAGCCATTTGGCCCCCAAACTTTATTTTAACTCCAAACTTTATATAATTATACTTTTCCCCATTTCTCAACTATAAATACCCCCTAATTCTTTCATTTTTACTCACCAATTCATCAATCTCTCTCAATCTCTCTACTAGAATTGCTTATTTTATTGTTGAAACTTCGTGAAAAATTGTGAAGTTAGTGAATTGAAGTCTTCAAGTCTTCAACGATTTTCAATTTTCAAGAAGTTGTTCGGCAATCCGGTAAACTCGTTTCAGCTCTTAAGTTTTAAGAATATATTTTTTTGTGTTTTAGTTTGCATAATTGTAATTAATATGGCATTTTCTTTGAAAAAAAATGTTTGGTAAGGGAAAAGATAAAACCGGTGAAAGTAGTGGCCAACCAACTACCCTTCCCCGGCTCCCCGACCTAGAAAAGATAAGCAAGTTGAAAGTAGTCGCCAACCTAGACGTCTTCCTCCTCCCGTAATTCTTGATAGTGATCACCCTTGTTTTCAATTTACCGATAGTGAATTTTGCCATAATGTTGCACCAGGTGAAAGATTAGATGATGAAATTATGAATGCTCTTTATCCTAATGAAACTATCTTAGAAAATAATGAGGAAAATGAGGATGATGATGAAACCCAAGCACCGGATTTAGATGATACACCTACTAGTCCTCTTAATAACCCAACTGATGCACCGGCCGACCCACCTGTAGAAACTCTTGCTTTTAATAGAGAACCTGCTAAACGCCTAGAAACATCATTAGTTTGGAATTTGTTTACTCAAGTAAGAGAACAAAATAAGGCTACGTGTAAAACTTGTGGGAAATTAATGGCGCATAAATATACTGGAGACCGTAGCGGCACGGGTAGTTTGACTAGGCACATAAAAACACACCCTAGAGATAAAGCTAGATTTTTACAAATGAAAGCGCAGCTAGAGGGGACAAGTGTAGATTCTACGGTTAACCCTAGTACAGGTTCAAATCTAGTTCAACCAGGAATTAACAGTGTGACCGGAGGTATTTTATATTACGATCCTAATAGAGATCATGAAGAATTAGCAAAGATGATTACCGTTATGTGCTTACCTTATACTTTTGCTTCTAATCCTAATTGGATTCATTATATTAGAAGAGTTTTTAATCCTACTTATAAAGGTTAGCCTCGCGCAACAGTTAAGAGCGATATTTATAAATATAAACATTATAATCTACATACATTCTAAATTTATTTCCCTTCTTAAGGACTACCACCACGTTTGCTAGCCATTCGGTGTACTTTACTTCTCAAATGGATCCTATTTTGAGAAGTTTGGTTACATTGTCCTTGATGAAGGCATGTTTGACCTCAGACTGGGGCCTTTTTTTTTAAGTTTATAGCTAACACTGTTGCAAATATTTATAGATATTTTTGCTTTAAAGATAAAATAATGGCAATTTCTATGGATAATGCTTCTAGTAACACTAGTGCTATAGGCATACTTACAACAACACTAAATCCTACATTTAGTAATATTTTTCATGTTAGATGTATTTGTCATATTTATCATTTAATTGTCGGTGATGGTATGCGAATTTTAAATTTAAAAATTGAAAAGGTTAGAATGACTCTTAATTGGCTTTTTTATTCAAACCGTAGAAGTAGACTTAGAGAATATTTTAAAAAATGTGATAAATATGGCCTTAGATAAAGAAAGGTTCCTAAACCTTGCCCGACTAGATGGAATTATATGTACGAAAGTTTAGTAGTTGCATATGAATATAGAAACCCAATTAATGCAATGTTTAATGCTCGGGTAGGTGGTGAGGATGATGATGAAATGCTTACTACTCAAGATTGGACGAATGTTAAAATTCTTTTAGATTTTTTAGAATATTTTCAAATTGCTTCAAATGCATTTTCTGGGCAATATTATTCTACTATTTCAAACTGTTTAGTTTATATTGCAGCACTATCTGATTTGTTTTTTGAATTTTTGGAGGGTGGGGAAATTTATCAACTTGCTATAAATGAAATGAAACAAAAGTTTAAAAAATATTTTTTTCCTATCCCTCCTATTTATGGTCTTGCTGCAATGTTAAATCCTACAATGAAATTGGGAGGTCCTCATTTTTGGTATTCAAATATTTATAAGGCTTTAGATCTTTCAAATGAGGAACTTGTTACACTTGCAAATGCAAAAGCCTCAATTAAATTAATGTTCAAACAGTTTATAATGCTTATCAACAAGCCTTAGAGCATGTTGGGCCAAATATTCCAACCCCTACTTCGTCTAGTTCACAATCGTCTAAAAAAGAGCTGCGGGCTTAAAAGCTCTTAAATCTTGGACGGAGTTCAGGGGTTATCAAGGTGATAATTATGATGAAACTTCACATCTAAATGAGCTTCAAGTTTATTTGTCTCAGGGACTTGAAAAGGAGAATCCAGACGACTCTTTTGATCTTTTGGAATGGTGGAAGGCAAGGGAAAAATATTTTCCGGTTCTTGCAAGGATGGCTCGGGATATTTTATCTATTCAAGCTTCAACTGTTGCATCAGAGAGCGCTTTCAGTCAAGCAAGACTTCAAATAGGTGATCATAGAGCGGCTATGAGGGAGAGCTTGGAAAAGTCAATACTATTCAGAGATTGGATCCGCTCGGAAAGAAGAAACTTTGGTATTGCGGAATCACAACCGGCGATAGATGAAGCTTATGAAGAAATGATGGCGGAACTTGCGGAGGATTATGCTTCGCCTGGAAGTGGTGTTGAACAAAATTCTTTTCCACCACCACCAACGCAACCTCCTCCGAACCTTGAAGGATTTATGAGATTTGTTAGAGATACAATGTAGATTATGGTGTAACTTGTACTTTGGCACATCTTCTTTTAGATTGTTTTCCTTTTAATGGTGGTATTAGTACCTTGTTGTGCTCATTCCATTGGGGGAAGGAAGACTAAGAAAGATATGCCATTTTTGGTAATAAAAATTATAAGACATGCCCTTGAATATCTTTTTGCAATATTTTCTTGTCTTTAACTTGGAATTATTTATAAGCTATAATATATATATAACATACAATATATACTACAAGAAAATATATAAGCTATAATATATATACATAAGATACAATATATAATACAAGAAAATATATAAGCTATACTATATATATCCATAACATACAATATATACTACAAGAAAATATATAAGGGAATATATATACATAACATACAATATATACTACAAGAAAATATATAAGGGAATATATATACATAACATACAATATATACTACAAGAAAATATACAATGAAATATATATACATAACATTCTATACTAGTATACTATATATATATATATATATACTATACTAGTATACTATAGTCTATATATATATATATTACTTTTTCGTCAAGCACTTTTAATAATTAGATTTCTACTATTTTATATAGCCATGATATGGTTTACAAGATATTGTCTTAAACAAAAAAAAAACAAAAAAAACCCGCTAGGCCCGCTAAGCCCAGGACCATATGGGCTTAGGCCCGTCATGGGCTAGTCTCACCCGTTGAGCCCACGAAGCCCGGGACCGCCAGAGGCCCGCTAAGCTCGGGCCCATTAAGCCCGGCCCATTAAGCCCAATTAGGCCCGGGCCCGACCCACAGTGCAACATTAATTAGAAGCCTTGACAATTTCATCAGCATTAGAAGAAGTTCAATAACAACATGTTCGAAAGCAATTTTTGACGTATTGTAAAGCTATTGGAAGTTCTTAATGAGAAGAAGGAATTGATGTGCCAAGGATTTTGTTTTGCTCGTCCTTCTCAGGACAAGAATGTCGACTCATGCTTAGCAGGACATTTGAAGATACAATTAGTTGATGTTTCGTGCTGGTTTTGTAATTATGTTTGTGATTCTTCTTATGAATTATTCTTTACTTTGTCATTATAGCTTGATAGTTTGAAAGTCTTGGTCCTTGGTAATACAAATGCTTCAGTATTCTTAGATCGAATTCTGTTAAAGGGTAATAACTTTATTTATACTCTTTTGTAGGTGGAATAGATCAAGAAATGGATGATGAAGACGATGAAGAACTAGAGCTTACTTGAAATGAATTTTGTATTGTTATAGATGAATGTTCTAGGAATCTTTTGTTACCAACATTTTTGAAATTTATTTACTCTTTTGAAATATACTAGAACTTTTGCTTTATGGATATTATTTGTTTTATGGATAATTTTGTATTATTAATAGTTTCATTTTATGATGTATTTAAATTTTAGTGTTATTATAATTTATTATATGTATAAATATTTATTTATAACAGGTGCTATATTTTGGTTTTAACTGAACTGATGCAATAGCCTACCAGAACCGTCGCAATAGGACACAAATGGCGTTCCAGTAGACAATGTAAACAGTTGCAATAGGTCCCATAAACTGTTCCAAATACAAATATAACCGTTACGATAGCCTAAAGAAACCGTGGCTATATCCAACATAACCGTAGCAATAGCTTACATAAGTGTTGCTTTAAATAATATGGTAACGGTTAAAAACCGTTGTATAAATAATACAGTAACGGTTTTGAACCGTTCCAATTGAAAAAAATAATCGTTCTAACAGAGAAAGGGAAAACTGTTACGATAGACGTATCTATTGTCACGGCGATGCAAACCGTTGCAAGAACCATTCCAGTACACCTATGGGTACGCCGGCTAATGTGACGGTCTTTATACCGTTCCAATATCTCTATGGCAACAGTTTGGCAGTCTGTGGGAACAATTTTTCAACCGTTACCGTAGACCAATTTTTCAGTAATGGCTTCCGGTGTCACGTGTCACACTATCATTCGAGCATTTAATATAAATCAATTTTATCCTATACGCACTGATTGGTCAACGATGGGCATAAGGGACTGAAACAACTTTGCAACATTAAATTTGATGTTGGGCACTCTGGGAAAGAAATGAAGTTGGAGCATTAGCTATAAGAACTTGCATATAGTCACCCAGTTTAAATTTAGATGACACATTTTTCTTATTAATCCGTTTCATAAAGAAGGATACATTTTTATAATTGGAAATAATTCAACTTTAAACTCTTCATTTTACCTATTTTTCCCTTAATGGGAAGTTTTTATAACCATACAAATGGCATGACCCCACAAAGCTTTTACCCCTTAAGCTTTTAAGACCACATATTTCAAAAGTCTTTTTTTTCTTAAATTCCGTATTGTGTCAAACTAGCTCATGTAAATTTAAAACAGACTGGAGTAGCAACTTTAACAAGAATCAGAAAGATACTTGTATTTAAGAGACATGCTTTTGCCACGTAATATAATTGTGTTTAAGAGACACTTTTGCCGAGTTAAAATGTCTATGTCACTAAGAAAGTTTAAGCTCCCATTTGGTAGTAGATTTTGGCTTCATTTTTTTCAAAAAAAAATTGAAAATATTGTTTGTTTATGAAATATGATCAAGTTTTGAGGAAAAAAGATTTAGGTTCCCAAAAACTGATTTAGGGCAATTTTTGGGTGAAATTTTTCTCTTCCATTCACAAAACTTTAATTTTTCTTCAAATAAAATGCATGTCCAAACACAGTTTTAACTTTCAAAAATTATTTTTAAAAAGCAACTTAGAAAACTCTTTTTTGAAGTTTCGATCAAATTTATATCTAAACGCTAGCTAAATGGCTAATTTACAAATAGTGTCAAGTTTAGGGGCTATCTAGGTATTTAGCAGACATTTGAAAGGAATCAATGAATTTAGGATTTTTAAATTTTTTTAGTATAAATAGATGGGAAAAATACTGAGAGAAAAAAAAATGAAGGATTAATGAAATTATGAAGGGTCAAGGTTATTATATTTTAAAAAATCTGGATTTTATGGCCAAAATGGTTAATTGAAGTTCTGGCACCTAAGTTTTCTCTCTGTCTCGCAAGCTGGTGCTTTGAAGAGGGAGGTAACACTTGAGTACTTCCCAAGAACGGAGAATCTCTCCCGTTGGTCAAATATAGATACAAAAAAATAATACTAGGGTCTAGCAGGGGAAATCATGTGCAAAGAAAACTAAATTAACCTGAAAGGCCACTTAAGCGTGGCTGTCTACTTGCAAATATTTTTATGAGCTACCAGCTGTCATAGAGTTATCTAATTGTTAGTGGTGCTTATTAATTTGTAGAACATAGAACGGAAACTTTGTTTTGTTGAGTTACTCCCTCCGGTTCATAATAAGTGATCAATTTATTTTTTTATTTTGGTTCAAAATAAATATCTATTTATCTAACCAAGAAACAATTTAGTTTGTTTTTTCAAAATTACCCTAATGTACGTATCCCTAAATAGCCTTTTACTCCTCACATTAACTATGCTGTAATATTTAATTAAGGGCAATTTAGTCATACTAACTACTTTTGTCTAGAATTTAGTATTTCCTTAATGAGTGTGCCCAAAGTAAATTGATCACTTATTATGGACCGAAATGAGTAACAATTCGGTGTTACAACCACCTTTGTACTTTCGTGACCATTACAAAGAATTAATCCAAATAACCATCTACCAAATCTTTTAAATTAAAACTAGCCGACGAATTTATAGTATATATAAAATTCATGTATAATAATGTATAGTTGTGTATAATCAATATATAATTTATATATACCGACTAGAAAAAATAAATATAGAATAGGGGCGACTCAAGTATATGCGGGGCCTAAAGCCGAAATTTAATATGAACCCTAAATTTTTAAAGAAAGTTATACGATATGTTTTTATTTAAAGTCTATTTTCTAGCTTTTTGAGATACAAAGTGTTAATAATCCTTTTTTACATTGATTTCCCTAATAATTTATTTTCAATTGATAATATAGCTAACTCATTTAATCTTTCTTGAGATATTGTTAATTTTAGATAAGATTTTATAACACAGTAAAAGTATAGAACTATTGGAAGCTTAAATTTTTAGGAGAAAGAAAGTGAGTAAGAATATTAAAGAGAAAAGACAAAAATATGTAGGGGTTTCTGAAATATCAGGAAAAGAAAGATTGACTTTGACAAATTAAGAAAGAGAGAGAAACTTTTACACGTTTTCTAGTGAAGGAGCAAGAAGCGAAAAATTGAAATGTTGGGAAAACCATTCATCTACTCATATTTAAGTAAGTCAGAATTATTACTTTATTTGTGTATATGAGCTTTCTTTCTTTTTATATAAAAAAACCTTACTTTTGTATTTAAAATATTAAATATTATTTTTTAAATACCTATAAATCTATTATTTTTAAAAATTGGGGCCTCTAAAATTTCGGGGCCTAAGGCACAAGCCTTATTACTCAACACGTTAGAGCCGACCCTTATATTCGCTCGCTATTTGTGTAACGATCCTCATACACATTATCCGACCATACCTAGTTGTTACTATTGCCTGTTTATTATTTTATTTTACTATTTTTAAGCAGAGTATATTTCGAAAATAGCCTTTTTATTATCATAATTAAAGTAGGGATAAAATTGGCGTACGGTTTACCCTTTGTTGTTGTTGTTATTCATTACCCGACCAATAATAACCAATGAAAACATGCTGGCTTATGATTCTGTTATTATTATTTGCTTACGTCACGAACCTAACGTCATAATCAGTACGATGCGGAGGTCTGGTCCGCTCGTCTTATTTACGTCTCAAGTCGTTATCTAACTAGTGGAATAATTATTTTTCATAAAGTAGTGCCACCTACTACGCAATATAAAACTGGTAACGTAGCCAACAGCATCAAGTGCAAGTAAAACGTAAAACTTGCACACATAAAAGTTCGATTATAAACCCTGAAAGTCAGAAATAAAATTTGCATTATTAGTCCACTTTAATCTGTTATAATAGATTATTAGCCTTATTTTTCAAACTATTTGTCATATTTAATATGATTAATAAATAGAAGTTAGATTCCTTCGAAAAGGATTGCGACTATTTACTGTAATTAATTACCCTAATTTCCTTAGGACCATTTGAATTTTGATCTCAGGGAATTAATTAACAAAGAGGGGGGTCCAGAATTTTCAGAAGATAGGTGCATTCTTGGAAAGAAGTCAATCAAAAATTTATATTTGACATGTTTAACTTTACTCTCTTACTTGTTTGATTCAAAAGATGTTAAAACCTTTTTGAACAAATCAATCAAAAATAAAGGGGTAAATCTTAGCTGAATACAATAATCTCTAGACAAGATAATAGATAAACAGAGAATTGTCGATAAGTTTCTTTTCGTTCTACAATAGTGATTTGCCGAGAGTTTCGATGCCCTGTTACAAGATTACTATCCCCCTTTTATACTAGAGAAAAACTTTTCTAAATTGTAAGAAACAAAATATAAGGAATATTCGACGGAATATTCCTAATGTCCCCTAATGGGCTTACACTACTACAAGGGTCGTGCAGTCTCTTCTTTTGCCCTAAGGTCGCCTCCCCCGGACGTCGACTCGAAGATACCCGATCGTTTGCTGTACTCGTCATAGATCGTAGTCGGTCAAATTTGGACCCATACAGTTAGTCCCTCCGCTTGTCGGGCTTGTGACAGGATGCGTCCTCGATGAATGGACTTCATGCGTTCTTATGGAGAAATTTGATCTGTTGAAACGTTATGACGCGGGTCAACGAGAGGTGATCATCGTGTTTAGCAAGACACCAAATGATACACTTTACCGGGAAATGATGTTAGCTTCACGCGCGTCATCATTACGCTGGTTTTTGAGGCAGGGACCGACGACTTGATGCTTCGATTCCTGCGCTGCTTTGTGACCTGCCGCCTCGATTCTGGTGCCACCCAACCCTATAAATAGGTGAAGGATTTGTTTTTTCGAAAAACTTTAGCCATTTCACTCTTGATAACTTCTTTCACTCTTCCTCATTTGCTCTCATATCCTTCTGTTTCTTCTTACGTTCTTCATTTGAAGCTTATTCTTCCTTCTTCCTTTTGTGTTGATATTCCTTTGAACGATATTATGCCGAGGTCTCGTCATTCTCGTGAAGAGGTTCCTGAGGCCACCCCGTTGTCCAGGGCGCCCCCTTCTGGCGGCGAAGATACGATGGTGGAAGAGGGTGACAACCCCCCTATGGTGGAGGAGTTACTACCGAAACACGCCTTATCCCGGAGTGACTTCCTCAAAGATCCCCCTCCTACCCCGAACCCCGTATCTTCTGAGATGGAGCAAGTTCATATCAATGCTCTTCATGTAAAATATGGTATTCCTGCTCATATAGAGATGGTTCTGGCCGGGAGAGATTATGTGGACGTCCACAGACCTGGGTACTACGCTTTCTATGAGTACCCTTTTATGATCGGCTATACTCTTCCTCTCTTCCCCTTAGCGGAAGAATTCTGTAGATTCTATCAAGTTTGCCCAGCACAACTTTCGCCATATACGCTCAAGGTGCTTCTGCTATTGAACAAGTATGCAGAGTTGGCGGAGTGTAGCGTTTCTGTCCACCACCTTTTGCACATGTTCACGCCTGGTTTCCTCAAGGGTACCATGGTGCATTTGAGACTTCGTGGCACGAACGGGCTGGTGGTCGAGACAGATGACCGGGCAAGCCACAAGTTTTGGCACAAGTACTTCTTTGTCAAAACTGAGCACATCGTTTCTGACTCCGCCAGATTCCTGGAGCGGTGGAACGAGGCTCGTAAGTGTCGTCACTCGTCTTCTTCCCTTTTCTTCTATATTCACTATAAAGTTTATTCGCTTGCCATTTTGGAGCTATGGGCCGTCCGCCATGCCCTATTGTAGATATCAGGGATTAGGTAGCCCGTCTATTGCCTCATGCAACAGAAACTCGAGCTTGGCCCGCCTTCATGAAGCGTCCTCCAGGCGAAGGGCGCTAGTCCTGCCTTTCGACAAGCCGAGTGAGTCTGTTCGAGAGGGTCGTCCTCAACCTGTTCAATTGGAAGATCCGTCTCTAGTCATGGCCGCGAGGGAAGAGGCTTCTTCAATGCCGGTCTCAGCCTTCTACGTCTCGCGCCTCAGCCGATCCGGTCATGCCCCATCGTTTGTATGAGTTGTGGGTCCACGTGGAGGCTCGGCTTGATGTGTATAAAACTTTTCACACCGAGGGAAGGGCTACTAAGGTGGAGGTTCAAGTTGTGCACGTCAAGGCTCGTGCAGCTCGTGAGGAATACGGGTACGACCCCCTCACACCTGACGGAGATGACATCAGTTCTGATGATGCGAACCACCTTGCCTCGGATTCGTGGTACGAAGATGCTTGCCCCCGGGGGATAATGTGTAGTTTTTTTTTGTACTTGTTTTTTTTGAGGTTTTTGTGAGGGGGGCATACTTGAGCCCGCTTGTGAGGGCATGTGTAAATAATATTTTGATGTAATGTAAACTTTATTTCGTCGATTTGTCCTTTCTTGCACTTATTGAACCCATGTTATCGTCGACGGTCTTGACTTATTGGGATGTTGCTTTGAACTATCGTCGAAGTAGGATCCCGTCGCAGTTCGAGTGAGGTCGAACTCATGTTATCATCGATGTCCTTAGCCATTTTGATGTTGCTTCGAACTGTCGTCGAAGTAGGATCCCGTCGTAGTTTGAACGATGTCGAAATCACTATCGTCGATAGCCTTAGCCACTGGGATGTTGCTTCGAACTGTCGTCGAAGTAGGACCCCATCATAGTTCGAATGAGGTTGAACTCATTATCGTCGATGGCCTTAGCCATTGGGATGTTGCTTCGAACTGTCATCGAAGTAGGATCCCGTCGTAGTTCGAATGAGGTTGAACTCATTATCGTCGATGGCCTTAGCTATTGGGATGTTGCTTCAAACAATCGTCGAAGTAGGATCCTGTCGTAGTTTGAACAAGGTCGAACTCATTATCGTCGATGGCCTTAGCCATTGGGATGTTGCTTCGAACTGTCGTCAAAGTAAGATCTCGTCGTAGTTTGAATGAGGTCGAACTCATTATCGTCGATAGCCTTAGACATTAGGATGTTGCTTCGAATTATCGTCGAAGTAGGATCTCGTCATAGTTCGAATGAGGTCGAACTCATTATCGTCGATGGCCTTAGCCATTGGGACGTTGCTTCGAACTGCCGTTGAAGTAGGATCCCGTCGTAGTTCGAACGAGGTCGAACTCATTATCATCGATGGCCTTAGCCATTGGGATGTTGCTTCGAATTGTCAATGAGGTCGAACTCATTATTGTCGATGGCCTTAGCCATTGGGATATTGCTTCGAACTATCGTCGAAGTAGGATCCCCGTCGTAGTTTGAATGAGGTTGAACTCATTATCGTCGATGGCCTTAGCCATTGGGATGTTGCTTCGAACTGTCGTCGAAGTAGGATCCCATCGTGGTTCGAACGAGGACGAACTCATTATCATCGATGGCCTTAGCCATTGGGATATTGCTTGGAACTGTCGTCGAAGTTGGATCTCGTCGTAGTTCGAATAAGGTCGAACTCATTATCGTCAATGGCCTTAGCCATTGGGATGTTTCTTCGAACTGTCGTCGAAGTAGGATCCTCGTCGTAGTTCGAATGAGGTCGAACTCATTATCGTCGATGGCCTTAGCCATTTTTTGTTGGAGATTTGATCGTATTCCCGTAGGAAGGCCTGACTTTGTTTATGCACTGGAGGTTTAATTAAATTCTTGTGAGAATCACATGTCGGATAATGAAGATTCAATTGAGTTCTTATGAGACTCACATGTCTACTCTATACATACAATGGAGATTTGATTGAATTCTTGTGAGAATCACATGTCGACCAATGGAGATTTGATTAAATTCTCGTGAGAATCACATGTCGACTCTGCACATACAATGGAGATTTGATTATCTATATCCAATCCCTTTAATACTTCACTTCGGAGATCATGTCGACGGGTCGAGGTAATGAACATCACTTCGATCCTTTAGGCGTTTCCCTTGCCGCCTCGTTAAAAACCTCCCTAGGAAAACCTGATTGGGACAAAACCCAGGTGAGGGAAAAAGAGTACGACTTAGGTAACGCCTTCTTTTAGAAGTGGAAGTACTTGAGGTGGGCGACATTCCAGTTGTTTTGGAGTAATTTTCCCTCCATTGTTTCTAACTAGAATGCACTTTTGTTTGCTGCAACTACGATTTTGTATGGTCCGTCCCAGTTCGTTCCCAATTTTCCCTCATTAGGGTCTTTTGATGCTTGTGTTTTGGCCTTGAGGACATAGTCTCCGACTTTGAGTGGTCGCACCTTGGCTTTCTTGTTGTAGTGTCTTTCAACTTGCTGCTTCTGAGCTACCATTCTTATGTGGGTCATGTCTCTTCGTTCTTTGACTTCATCCATATCTTGTAGCCTACTTTCGTCGTTGATTGGTCCGCTCTCGTTGGAGTATCCCAAACTGGGTTCTCCAACCTCGACTGGTATAACTGCGTCGGTCCCGTAGACCAGTGAATATGGCGTTTCTCCTGTGCTGGTTTTTAGTATAGTGCGGTATGCCCATAGTACTTCTGGTAGTAGTTCAGGCCACGGCCCTTTAGCTTCTTCGAGCTTCTTTTTCAGTATATTCAGTATTACTTTATTGGAGGATTCAGCCTGACCATTGGCGGTGGGGTGATATGGCGTGGAGAGTATTCGTTTGATGTGCTATTTTTCGAAAAATTCAGTTGTTCTTTTTCTGACGAACTGAGGTCCGTTGTTGTAGCTGATTTCCTTGGGGATGCTAAAATGGCATATAATGTTTTTCCATATAAATGCGATGACCTCCTGCTCACGTATCTGAGTGTATGCACCTGCTTCCACCCATTTAGAAAAGTAGTCAATTAAAACCAAAAGGAAGCATACCTTACCTCGTCCTGCTGGGAGGGGGCCGACTATGTCCATTCCCCACTTTATGAATGGCCATGGTGAAATGACAGAATGAAGGTGTCACACCTCCTTTTTGCGCGCCCGGCCCCGAAGGGTTAAATGCGCGAGGGAGTTTTTCCAATTTAAGTGACAATATTCGAAATGGGATTATTTATTTAATTCAGAGTCGCCACTTGGGAAAGGTTTGGCTTTTGGTGTCCCAAGTCACCGGTTTATCTTGAATCCCAAATCGAGGAAAATTTTCGACTTTTCCAAATGAAGTCTGCGAACCAGAAATTCTAAGTAAGGAATTCTGTTGACCCGAGGGAAGGTGTTAGGCACCCTCGAATCCCGTGGTTCTAGCACGGTCGCTTAAATTGTTATAATGGCTGAATATCTGATTTAAATACATGTTATGACTTATGTGCTTTTATTAAGTTTAAACCACTTTTATTATTGTCATTTTTTTTATAGAATTGCAACGTCGTGAAAATGCATCTCGAACCACGTCACAATCAATGCACCTGTGATCGTCAACACATTTTGACTCCGTTGAGATTTGGATTTGGGTCACATCAATGTGCACACGAATTTAAGAATATAATTTAATTAAGCCGCGCCTAAAGAGTCTAACGCGTTATTATTTTTTGGAGAAGGCCATGAGATTCACTAAACGACCTGTCCTGAATTCTAAATGTTTATTATGGTTAGTTATTGAGGGCCTCACAATTACATTTTTATTTGGCGAGGCTCGTCTCTATTTTAGAAGGGATATCCTAAAGTGACTACATTTCTATTATGTTTGTCCCTAAAATGAAAGAAAGAACAATGTATACTGATTAAATGGCATGTTTAGCTAATCCTATCATTTTATTGATTATCTAATTACGAGGCGAAGAACATTGTATCTCATGGAACATACTTTTACTCTGATAAAAATGCATATGAAATTGACGAAATGCTACGCTTATTCTTAACATTTCTTGAGCTGAATTTAACTAAACTTAATTAGACTAGATCAGAGGAATCAGCTACTAGACATTGTTACTAATGGGATTCGAAAGTGACCCTATGTACTGCCTAACGGGACCTGGTAAAAGGAAAAGTAAAACAGAAAAAAAAACATTTCATAAGGTTGGGGTATACATACCCTGTATTAACAAACAACCACACCACAAAAAAAAAAAAGACTAGAATTCAATCAGGCGTTAGTTAACATATCCTTTCATGCTATTGCGTTGTTAACTAATCAATTATACAAAACCCATTACTTATTCTAGGAGTATTACAACATATACTTAAACTTCTTCAATATCTTTTATTTTTCATGCCTTCATTGTTACATCAGATGGAAAGTCTTAGTATGTACCTGGATGTTGGATACAACAGAAGAAGCAAGGGGTCAGTAGAGCAATAGAAGCAATACCAAACAGCAGCAGTAACAGCAGGTACAAATAGAACAAAATCCCAGTGCAAGAGGCAACTAGAGCCGATGGAGAAATGGCAGAATGAAGCAAATTCCCAGTAGTATGGAATCAGGGATCCAGGCAACTCAATTCCAGGAGAAAAAAAACAATACAAATCCAAACCATAGACTTAGCCGATACTTGAAAGAAGACAGAACTGATTTGAACAGTTTGAACAAACTAAGAATCAAACAAACAGCAAGAAGAAAGCAGTTTCTGATTTTTATGATATCCCTCTCCCTATCTCCTTTCAAAATCCAATGTCAATCTTCAGTTTTTGAAATTATACTTGAGTTATCAAAAGAAATCTTTTCCAGTTTTCTGTTTTCAGAACTCAACTCTCAATGTTCAACCTAAGTTTTCTATCTCCCCCCTCTATCTGTCTGTGTGTGTCTATATATCCAAAATCTGTCCCCTTTTTAAACTGATGGCAGTTCCCTTTTATTAACCTAAAATCAGCCCTTTAACAGCCTGTTAGACAATCAGAACACCCCTCCCATGTGCTATCTTTCTTTTCAGTTTCCACTTACCATTTAAATAAAAACAAACCCCATGACATTCCCTGGAAAACTTACTTGTGAGTAAGGTTTATTATTTCTGAAACTTAAAGCAGAATATGGGCAACAGAATGTAATCTGACAGCATGTGCTGTCAAATTACTTTAAACTTAATAAAAGCCTTTATGCAGGACATAGGTTGTGCGCAATGCACATGTGGTGCATAAGTGCACATGCTGTGCACAAGTGCAAATGTCCTCCAATTCAGAGCTGTAATTAAACAAAACAATCCTTTTACATTTCTGATTCAAAATAACAACTATAAGTGAACAAACTCAGTTCCTTATTAATTCAAGCAAATGTGTCCAGAAGCAAATCGATTTGTTATTGTTCAGGCAGTTAAAACTAATTGACGACACATGTCGACTCGACTATATTAATCATAACATGTACAATCGTAGCCAAAATCAGACATTTAAATAGTATCACACAAGGGGTTCAGATTGCAATGTTAATACAGAAATGACCTTGGGAGCTAATTGAATGACCAATTACGAATTCAATTGAACATACAGTTTACACACACACATTATGAAGAAAGACTTGACTGAATACAGGAGTCCGGGCAAAGGGGGCAATTGACAGTTGACAAAAGAAATTCAGAGACAAATTACACAAAATATGCACAGACCTCTAAACCACACACGTACTGAATAACAAAGAGAAAACAAACTTACCTTAAAAACTTTGAAAGAAGGAACAGAAAATCAGCTTGTGTTTGAACAGACCCTTTTTAAGGTTGAACGGACTTTAATCGAAGGGTTTCTCAGATGAGAAACACTTCGATTAAGGTCCATTAGACCCTAACCTCTTGGCTTAACATGCACGGACCGGGCTTGGGGTTTTTAGGTTTTGTGGAAGGTAGATTTGGAACTTGAGCTTCCATGGTTAGATTCGGACCAAACCAAGCATGGTTTGGTCACGAGGGGGTCCGGGGATTGTCTGGTATGAATCTAGGGCAGATCGGCGTAGAACAAGTTTTGCTCGAATCTTCAAATGAAGATTCGAGGACCTGGAGGATGATTCGAACTAAACGGTCAACAGGTCCATGTTTAGGGGGTGAGATGGTCCTATGTTGTTAAGGTGAAGGCCACCGGCGTTCATGCCGCCAGCTTTCATGGTGAAGGTGTACAGAGGCGGCTCTAGGGTTTGGGGTTCTTGTGAAGACGATGAAGGCTGGGGTATTGGATAGGGGGCAGGGTACGAGTGGGAACTTATATATGGAATGGATGAACGGATTTCAACCGTTGGATGAGGCGATATGGAGGGCCAGGATCCTTCAGTTAAAGGGGAACGGTGTCGTTTTAGACTAAAAGGGGTTGGGTCGGTCCGGGTGAGACGGGTCGGGTCTATTAGTGGGTACGGGGTGTGGGATCTTGGCCGTTAGATCAGTTTGGTTTGAATGGTTGAGATGGATTGGTATTGAAACGACGTAGTTTTGGTGTCAAACTACGTCGTTTTGTGGCCTGGGGGTGGGCTGTTCAGACTGGTAACTTGGGCTGCTCATTTGGGCCCTAAATTTGAAATGGGGATCAGCCCAACTTCAACAAATTTTAGCCTTTTTTCTTTATTTCTAATTTTCTAAAAACACACAACCTAATTAAATAAAATTAAAACCAATAATTAACGTTCAATGTTTTTATCACACACATATAAAAAATGTTAAAAGTAGGTAAGATTAAACAAAACAACAAATCAGGATAAAAATGCGTATTTTATGATTTTCTATTTAACAACCGAATTACGGTTCAAATTATGCCTGACACACACATTTTTTTGTATTTTATTTTAATAGAATAGCAATGGGCAAACATCATAAACAATTAACAAAGTGTCACATAAAATCCAAAAATTGTACAGCAGGACCATTTGTTATTATTTTTTATTTCTTTTGGAGCGATTGTCGCGTAAGACAAAAATCACGTGCTCACAGCTGCCCCTCTTTGTTCGGAAACACGAAGGGTTTTCGTGCAAAGATAAAGTGAGCGGATATGAGCGATTTTTGCCTATGGACTACTCCGTGTGAAGCATTTTTGAAAGATTTGACCGAACCTTTGCTCCAAAGGTTTCCTACATATCCTGGGCTAAACAAGAATCAGGTCAATGTAGTTCGGGAAGTTTTGATAGCTGGGACTGCGATGCTTGTTGTTACTGCTGTTGCTGTTGTCACCTGCTTTACTGACCGCCTTATTACAACCAAAGAAAAATTGAAACTGAACTAAATACTTATATGCATGTCAACTGCTAGTTACAAGATCCCTATCTATGATTCTTTTGCGACTTGATCATGGGTCTTAGCTGATTTTGCTTGGAGACTTCGATCCGAATCTTGATACTTGCGAGTTGTAGGTGCTTGTTTAACCTTTGGGATACTGAGTGAGACGTGACTGGCAGAGTTCTGGACCTTAATCAAATCTTGGAATGATCCGCCTTCCATTTTCTCCGGTATCTCGGGACATCTTCTTTTTGGATTCTGGGTTGAGACTCATCTCGTGGGTCATTTCAATCCATGTGGCTCGAGGTTAGACCTGCGGGAGAAAACAAACAAACGAACAAAATTCTCTGCCCCAGTTTTACTAGGAAAATTTCGTTAATTATTCGCCAGGAAGTTCATAAAATTGAGGAAGGAAGATAAAATGCTCAGTTCAGGGTTGGAGCCCTAATACCGAATAGCTGGGGAGAAGTTCAGTTTTTAGAGTTGAAACTCTAATACTGACCAACTGGGGAAAAGTTCAGTTCAGGGTTTTAAAAAACCCTAATGCTGACTAAAGGAAAAATTCAGTTTAGGTTTCAAACCCTAATACTGATTGCATGGAAAAGCTCAGTTTAGGGTTTAAAACCCTAATGCTGGCTGAATGGAAAAAAGTTCAGTTTAGGGCTTAAAACCCTAATGCTGACTAAAGGAAAAAGTCCAGTTTAGGGTTTAAAGCCCTAATGCTGGCTGAATGGACAAAAGTTCAGTTTAGGGTTTAAAACCCTAATGCTGACTAAATGAAAAATTCAGTTTAGGGTTTAAAACCCTAATGCTGACTAAATGAAAAATTCAGTTTAGGGTTTAAAACCCTAATGCTGATTGCGTGGAAAAGCTCAGTTTAGGGTTTAAAACCCTAATGCTGGCTGAATGGAAAAAAGTTCAGTTTAGGGTTTAAAACCCTAATGCTGACTAAAGGAAAAATTCAGTTTAGGGTTTAAAACCCTAATGTTGATTGCATAGAAAAGTTCAGTTTAGGGTTTAAAACCCTAATGCTGGCTGAATGGAAAAAAGTTCAGTTTAGGGTTTAAAACCCTAATGCTGACTAAAGGAAAAATTCAGTTTAGGGTTTAAAACCCTAATGCTGATTGCATAGAAAAGTTCAGTTTAGGGTTTAAAACCCTAATGCTAGCTGAATGGAAAAAAGTTCAGTTTAGGGTTTAAAACCCTAATGCTGACTAAAGGAAAAATTCAGTTTAGGGTTTAAAACCCTAATGCTAGCTGAATGGAAAAAAGTTCAGTTTAGGGTTTAAAACCCTAATGCTGACTAAAGGAAAAATTCAGTTTAGGGTTTAAAACCCTAATGCTGATTGCATGGAAAAAGCTCAGTTTAGGGTTTAAAACCCTAATGCTGGCTGAAAGGAAAAAAATTCAGTTTAGGGTTTAAAACCCTAATGCTGACTAAAGGAAAAATTCAGTTTAGGGTTTAAAACCCTAATGCTGATTGCATGGAAAAGCTCAGTTTAGGGTTTAAAACCCTACTGCTGGCTGAATGGAAAAAGTTCAGTTTAGGGTTAAAAACCCTAATGCTGACTAAAGGAAAAATTCAGTTTAGGGTTTAAAACCCTAATGCTGATTGCATGGAAAAGCTCAGTTTAGGGTTTAAAACCCTAATGCTGGCTGAATGGAAAAAGTTCAGTTTAGGGTTTAAAACCCTAATGCTGACTAAAGGAAAAATTCAGTTTAGGGTTTAAAACCCTAATGCTGATTGCATGGAAAAGCTCAGTTTAGGGTTTAAAACCCTAATGCTGGCTGAATGGAAAAAAGTTCAGTTTAGGGTTTAAAACCCTAATGCTGACTAAAGGAAAAAATCAGTTTAGGGTTTAAAACCCTAATGCTGATTGCATGGAAAAGCTCAGTTTAGGGTTTAAAACCCTAATGCTGGCTGAAAGGAAAAAAATTCAGTTTAGGGTTTAAAACCCTAATGCTGACTAGCTGGGGACAAAATTCGAGAACAACAACTGACCTCTTTTTTTGAATTTTCTTGTTTTAGTAAAAGACAAAAGGGAGTTTCGTGGGAACTTACCTTTCGAGTGAATTCCTTATTGCCAAGATATTTCTTGTACCCATGTACCTTTTTTTTGGGCGACACCTGCTTCTTGCACGGTTGTCTTGGATTAAACCTGTTTCAACTTTTCAGACAAAGAACAATTGTTAGTTCGGAATTGACGGTCGGTTTGGTGACCTTGATCGTTCCTGGTTGCTTTATTGCGTCTTCATTTCTGTTGCGAAGTCCCTCCATTGATTTGATTCATATGTCGGAACCTTTTAGACTGCTCAGGCTTGTATTTCCAGATTCTGTGATGATTTGCCTCGTAAGGCTCTTTTTCTTTCTCTTTTTTTTTTGTGTCCCGTTTTGCTTGGAGGTTCTCAACGGGGATTTTATTGGAGGTATTCTGTGGGGATTTGTACAAAAGAAAGCTCTGTGGGGGAATATTTACAAAGTGGATTCTTTGTGTGGATTTTTGTACAATGGGGCATGCTGGGTAATTGTTTCGAAGCGGGCTTTCTAGGCTTGGTTGGGGTAAACTTGTTGGGGAATGTTTACAAAGGGACTCGCTGGGGATGTGTTGGGGAAATTCCAACGGGGATTTTTTTTTTAATTTATATTGGGGAGACTTTGTGGGGGATTGTACAAGGAGAGACTCTGTGGGGATTCGTCCGAAGGCGGACTTGCTGGGGGAAATTTCTCTTTTTCCTCTTTACTGCGAACGCCATCAAACATCATGATTTATCAAGTTTGGACAGACGTACCAACGAAACTGGGTGTTTTCCTTCATGAAACGGAATTCCGTGAAAACAAACCTGCCCTCTCTGGTGTATCCTGAACTTGGGGTTAAAACATAAAAAGGGATTCGAAGAGAAACAAAGAAAGGAGAAAACAAATTTCAGGAAGGGAGTGTCCCTTTCGGGACGAGAAAGACTTATCTGAGGAAGATAACGCTGGCTTTAAATGATATGACATGCTCTTTGGACTGGACGCCTGACCTTCCATGAACTTGCGTTTCCCTGAACCAGAACGGATCTGTGATTCCAAACCGGTGGAACTTTGCCGAGACCTCCTTGGGGTGGAGTCATTCTTTTCGGCCAACAGCGCCCTTTGCGGGTTTTCGCTGGCTGACCTCTCTCATTTCTCTTCTTGTCATCGCTTGATAGCACTCTTTGTGATTTTTTACTAAACAAGCTCTCTCATTTTTGTTTCTCTACTCCCGTCGCCTCGTGGTGCCCGAAGGTTTTCACCGACGAGACTCTCATTTTATCTCTCTTAATTCAGAGTGTGCCGGTCTCCATTTGTGACGCTTATTGGTTCCCCACTATCTTTGGTAATTGATTTGAAGGCTTGTGCTTGGTAAAGAGAGGTGGATGATACTAACTTCTAAACTGCTCGACGTGCCCCGATTTCAATTTCAGGGCGAATGAGATTTTATTGTTGGTGTGACTGAACCTCAGGGAGAGGCTGCCTACGTATCCTTTCGGAATCAAGTCAAACGTAGTTCAGGCCTCTATCAATTTCCTTTTTTTTTCTTTAAGCGGCCAAAGGTTTGTAGAGAGAATTGGGTAGTGTTTGGGGAGTAGTGGGGAATAAAACCTTCGTCATTTCAAATGTGTCAAGACCACTGGAGTATAATTCAGACGTAGTATCTCTTGACTGCATCCGCATTTACTGCTGTTTCGGGGTCATTTCCTTCGATATCACCTAAATACAATGCTCCTCTCGGCAATATCTTCCTTATGATGTATGGGCCTTTCCAATTTGGAGCAAACTTCCCTTTTGCTTCCTCATGATGCGGCAGAATACGCCTCAGTACCAGCTGACCTACTTTGAAATTCCTGGGTCGGACTTTCTTGTTGTAAGCACGGGCCATCCTTCGTTGGTACAACTGTCCGTGACAAACCGCGGCCATTCGCTTTTCATCAATCAAAGTCAATTGCTCTAACCGAGTCTTGACCCACTCACTGTCTTCGATTTCTGCTTCGACAATGGTTCGAAGCGAAAGAATTTCTACCTCTACCGGTATTACCGCCTCGGTCCCATAAACCAAAAGATAAGGAGTCGCTCCTACTGACGTGCGTACCGTAGTATGATATCCCAACAACGCAAATGGTAACTGCTCGTGCCACTGTCGGGAACCTTGGATCGTTTTTCTCAAAATCTTCTTGATGTTTTTGTTCGCCGCTTCTACAGCACCATTGGCCTTTGGCCGATAAGGAGTAGAATTCCTATGCGTTATTTTGAATTGCTCGCATACATCTCCCATCAAGTGACTGTTCAAGTTTGCTGCGTTATCTGTAATGATAGTCGCAGGAATACCAAAACGACAGATAAGATTTGAGTGTACAAAATCCACTACAGCTTTTTTAGTGACCGACTTGAGAGTGACAGCCTCTACCCATTTTGTGAAGTAATCGATGGCAACTAGTATAAACCTGTGTCCATTCGAAGCCTTTGGTTCGATTGGTCCAATGACGTCCATGCCCCAGGCGACAAATGGCCAAGGTGCAGACATTGGATGCAGCTCCGTGGGAGGTGCATGAATCAAATCACCATGCACCTGACACTGATGACACTTCCGAACGAAGCTAAAGCAATCATTTTCCATGGTCATCCAGTAATAACCTGCTCGAAGGATTTTCTTTGCTAAAACATACCCGTTCATGTGAGGTCCGCACACACCTGCGTGTACTTCGTGCATGATCTTTCTCGCCTCCTCGGCGTCGACACATCTTAAGAGATTGAGGTCTGGGGTCCTCTTGTACAACAATTCACCACTCAGAAAGAAACCACTTGCATGTCGCCTAATGGTTCTCTTTTGATCTCCAGTAGCGTGCCCAGGGTACTCTTGGGTCTTTAAGAACCTCTTGATATCATGGTACCAAGGCTGCGTATTTTATCCCGCCTCGATTACATTGCAGTAACCGTGTCTTTCCTTGATTTGGATTTCCAAAGGATCGACGTGGGCGTTGCCCGGGTAGGGTAGCATTGAAGCCAAAGTAGCAAGTGCATCTGCCAGTTCATTGTGACACCTCGGGATATACCTGAACTCTATTGATGTAAAGCGCTTGCTGAGGTCCTCCACATGCTGTCGGTAAGGGATAAGTTTGACATCCCGAGTTTCCCATTCGCCTTGAGCTTGCCGGATAATCAGGTAAGAATCTCCCATAATCAGTAAGTCTTCGACATCTTGATCGATTGCCATATGCATGCCCATGATGCAGGCTTCATACTCAGCTGTATTATTTGTGCAAAAGAAACGAAGTCTAGCTGTGGCGGGATAATGCTGACCAGAAGGCGAGATCAAAATTGCCCCAATCCCTACACCCTTGGCGTTCACGGCTCCATCAAAGAACATCTTCCAGATATGAGCGTCCTCTGAGACCACTTCTACGGTGTTTACTTCTTCATCTGGAAAGTTGGTACTCAATGGCTGGTATTCCTCATCGACCGGATTTTCGGCCAAATGATCTGCTAGCACCTGGGCTTTCATTGCCGTGCGAGTGACATAGACTATGTCGAATTCCGTAAGCAAGATTTTCCATTTAGCCAGTCTCCCAGTAGGCATTGGTTTCTGAAATATATACTTCAAAGGATCCAACCTGCTTATGAGGAACATAGTGTGGGCTTGGAGATAATGTCTCAGCTTTTGGGCAACCCACGTGAGAGCGCAGCATGTCCTTTCCAGCAGAGTGTATTTGGCCTCGTAGCCGGTGAATTTCTTTCTCAAGTAGTAGATTGCTTGCTCCTTCTTTCCGGTTACGTCGTGTTGCCCGAGGACGCAACCGAAAGAGTTCTCCAAGACTGTCAGATACAAGAAAAGTGGCCTCCCTGGTTCTGGAGGGACCAAGACTGGGGGATTCGAAAGGTATTCTTTGACTTTATCAAAGGCTTCTTGACACTCAGTTGTCCATTTAATCGCCGCATCTTTCCTTAACAGCTTGAATATGGGCTCACACGTGCTTGTCAGCTGGGCAATAAACCGACTGATGTAGTTCAACCTGCCCAACAGACTCATCACGTCTTTCTTTGTTCTCGGGGGAGGCAGATCTCTGATGGATTTTATCTTAGTTGGATCTAGCTCGATACCTCTCCTGCTTACGATGAAGCCCAAAAGTTTGCCCGACGGAACTCCGAAAGCACATTTGGCTGGGTTCAGCTTTAAGTCATACTTCCTTAATCTCTCGAAGAATTTCCTCAAGTCTTGGATGTGATTATCCTACGTCCTGGACTTGACTATCTCGTCGTCCACGTACACCTCTATTTCCTGATGCATCATGTCATGAAAAATGGCAGTCATGGCCCTCATGTAAGTAGTCCCAGCATTCTTCAAACCAAATGGCATGACCCGATAACAGTAGGTGCCCCAAGGTGTGGTGAAGGCAGTTTTCTCGGCGTCCTCTTCATCCATCAATACCTGATGATACCCAGCGTAACAATCTACAAAAGACTGTATCTCGTGTTTGGCACAATTATCAACGAGGATGTGGATGTTGGGCAGCGGGAAATTATCTTTAGGACTTGCTCTGTTCAGATCTCGGTAATCTACACATACCCGAGTTTTCCCGTCCTTTTTTGGTACTGGAACCACATTCGCCAACCATGTTGTATATTGGACTACCCGAATCACTCCCATTTTCAGTTGTTTGGTGATCTCCTCTTTAATCTTGTCACTGACCTCAGTTTTGAACTTTCGTTGCTTTTGTTGAACTGGAGGACAATCAGGATGAATCGGCAATTTATGAACCACTAGATCAACACCTAGTCCCGGCATTGTCATCATATGACCAAGCAAACACGTCTTTAAATTCAAAAAGAAGTTGAATTATCGCCTCTCGCGTTTTCTTGTCCGTGTGAATGCTTATCTTGGTCTCCCGGATTTCTTCTGGGGTTCCTAAATTTACCGGTTCAGTGTCATTCAGATTTGGCTTAGGTTTATTCTCGAAATGTTCCAACTCTCGGTTTATTTCCCTAAAAGCCTCTTCTTCATCATATTCTGGTTCTGGGTTCATTAATTCGCAGTTAAATAGCTCGTTGTGATCTGGGCGTGAAGTCCGCAAGCATGTCATATTTAAAGCCGCATTATTATAACTGAAAGGAAAGATAAAAGGAAAAATAACAAAAATCAGAACAAAAGAAAGAATGGGAAAGCAATGTTGACTTTTTTTCATTTTCTTTGGAAAATTGGAAGACAACAATGTTTACAACTTAGGAATTCAAAACAACAATTGAAAGGAAGAAAACGTTCAAGTTATGTCCTGGAGACAACTTGTGACACAGGAAAGGTGGCAGGACAGGTCTACCCGGACTTCCGTCTAGTTGGGAATGGCGTGGCCTCCCAGTTTTGAAGTTTGGCGTTCGGCCCCACGTACATCATCTCAGCAGTGCTTGTGCTTTCACCTGGTTGAACCATGTGGATCTCGTAGAGCATCTCTCTCATCGCCCCACATATCTCCTCGATTTCCTCAGCTGTGAAGACCTCATCATCTTCTTCTTCGGCGTACCTTGGCCTGATGAAAGTTGCATATAAATCCGGTAGTGGTCGAGGTAACTTCCAACCCTCATTTTTCCTTTTCTTTGCCCACTCTTCGTCTGCTGGAGTAGGTTTGAAACCTAGTCCAAAAGATTTCTTGGTGACTGGCAAGGTAATGGGTTCTGTTATTCCCTGAAGGGTTCGTCCAAGCCCCTTTCCTGGCTAAATCCGTGCCGGATCATCTCTTTGGCCACCATAACCGAGGTGTTAGACAAAAAAGGCTGGGGGCAGGGTATTCCCTCTTCGTGCTGCTCTGCCAGTACAATCTCAAAAGCTTGATAGACCGTATGTTCGCTCCCTTCTCTCGGTTCCAGATATGGGATGGATGGGTCCCGATAAATAGCATGCTCATCTTCCCCATGGACCACGATCTCTCGGTATTCGTACTCGAACTTCACCATCTGGTGAAGATTGGAAGGCACGGCTCCTGCCGCATGGATCCAAGGTCTACCAAGGAGAAAATTGTAGGATGTATCCATGTCGAGCACCTGGAAGGTTACTTGAAATTCGACTGGTCCTATGACCAACAACAAGTCTATTTACCCCATGGTATCTCTCTTGATGCCGTCGAAAGCCCTTACGCAGACACTGTTGGGTCGGATTCTTCCGGTTCCAATTTCCATTCTTTGTAGCGTGGAGAGCGGGAAAATGTCAACACCTGATCCCCCATCCAACATTACTCGCTTGACATAGTAGTCCTCACATTTAACTGTTAGATGCAAGGCCTTGTTGTGTGCCGCTCCTTCTGGGGGTAAATCGTTTTTGCTGAAAGAGATTTGGTTGACGGCGAAGAATCTTTCCGTCATCCGCTCTAGTTGTTCAACCGAGGTTTCAACTGGCACATGTGCTTCATTCAGGGTCTTCAGTAAGATCTTTTGATGCTCGGCCGACCTCATCAACAATGACAGCATAAACACTTGCTCGGGGTACTTGCGCAGTTGATCTATCACTTCGTAATCCGGCATTTTCATTTGTTGGACGAACACTTCCGCTTCTTCAACGCTTACAGGCTTCTTTGGTGGGAAGCGCCTTTGTGTGGCATTGTTCAGCTCTTGGGTATTTGAATACCTTCCAACGAAAGTATTTTCTGGAAGTTCTCCCATGACCTCTTTACCTTTGTACATTACCAAAGTCTTCTGATAATTCCATGGTATTGTGGACGAGTTGGTCATCGGCTTTTGTGGCACGCGTCCGATAACCACTGGCTCATTCAGCCGAGGTGGTTGAATCGTCCCCCGGGCCACATAGGCCCCTTTTGGCATGTACATAGGTTTTGTCTTTTTGGTCCCGAAGTTCTGCGTCTTCTCAGCTCGACCTCGTGGTATGTAAAGAACTCCATCCTTTACCGGTACCACTTTCTTCTCCACCTTCTTTTCAGGCTCGCTCTTTATAGCCTTGGCCTCCTCCCCCTTTTCTGGTTTCTGGTCTGTCTCGGGCCTTTTCCCCGTGTCGACAATGGCGATTATAGCTTTCAGAGCAGGGTCGAATTCTTTGTCTTCGCAAATCATTCCGATCAGCGGTCCATTATTGTGAGCAGGTAATGGATTGTTAGTTACATTCGGGATCTCCTCGTCCCTTAGCACTATTTTCCCTTGCTCTATCAAATTCTCGACCACTCTTTTCAAAGACCAGCAGTCATTTGTATCATGTCCCTCGGCTCCTGAATGATAGGCGCATCTGACTCCAGCTTTGTAAGAAGGTGACGTCAGGTTTTGCCTTGTTTGAGGGATTGGTTGCAAGAAACCCAACTGGACTAGCTTCGGGAACAAAGTAGAGTATAGTTCACCGATGGGCGTGAAAGTCCGCCTTCGAGGTGGCTCCTGAGGGAGGAAGTTATTCTGCGGGGGTTGCGGGTTATAGTGGTTGCGGTAAGAAGGCTGATTTCTGGGAGGTGGAGCTGGGCCTCGGTTGGCTTGTTGCGGCGGATGGGCATAAGGCTGGGTATTCATGACCATATAGGGTTGATGAGCATATGCCATATTTGAGTGGGGGTAGTAGTGTTGTGGGGTTCTTTCCGGAAAACGGGGCCTGAGATGACGATACTCCCTTGCTTCTGAGGCTGCCATGGTCGTTTCTTCCTTCTTCTTCCCTCTTGTCATTCCTCCGGACCCGCTTTGGACGGCTTGGGAGGTCGCCCTTATGGCTTCTTGACTCAGAATCCTACCTGTTTTCAGACCATTTTCCACCATCTCTCCAATCTTAATCGCTTCCGCGAATGGCTTTCCCATGGCTGACATCATGTTTTGGAAATAGTCAGACTCTTGAGCCTGGAGAAAGGTAGTGACCATTTCCACTTCATCCATGGGAGGCTTCACCCTTGACGCCTGCTCACGCCACTTAATAGCATATTCTCTGAAGCTTTCTGAAGGTTTCTTCTTTAAATTCGACAGAGAATTTCGGTCTGGTGCAATGTCGATGTTATACTGGAATTGTTTCACAAAATCTCTGGCGAGATCATCCCATATATGCCATCGGGACATTTCCTGGTCCATATACCATTCCGAAGCTATCCCTACTAGACTTTCCCCAAAATATGCCATTAGCAATTCTTCTTTTCCGCCGGCTCCCCGCAATTGGTTGCAATATTTCTTAAGATGTGCAATGGGGTCATCGTGCCCGTCGTATTTCTCAAACTTTGGGGTCTTGAAACCTACTGGCAGGTACACGTGAGGGAAGATGCATAGGTCGGCGTAAGAGACGCTCTTCTGTCCGCTCAATCCTTGCATATTCTTCAAACTTTGTTCAAGGCTTCTTATTCTTTTAGCAATCTCATTTTGTTCTGCAATTCTGGGGTTCTGATCCTGCCCGGGTGCAAGCTCGCACTGAGGCGGTGGAGGATTAGTGCTGGTAGCGAACCTAGTTGGTTCCATTGAGAACGAGGGTGCTTGGAATGTAAAAGAGGATGAGTCAAAGCTTGGCTTGTACATAGCAGGCTGTGCCGTAATCGGGCAGGGCGGTGCAGTAAAGATGTTCATGCTTGCATCGGTGGCTGACATTCGGGGATGAGGCTTAGAAGGCGATCCAGCAGAGAAGGCTGAAGTGGCTGGGTACCCGAATGGAGTAGCAGGATAATTTATGGGGACATTAGAAGTCCCACTTGACCTGGAGAATAATTCAGGGAATTCGGGGACGACACTTGGCGGCTCTTTCCCATTATTCCAGTCGTCCAGCATTTCCAACATGCGGAGTCGTAAGATTCTATTTTCTTCCGCAGTTGCGGATTCAGGTGTGAGGACGGCTGAGATCGAGCTCTCCTCGGAGACAGGGATTGTTTGCAACGGAATTTCTGAAGACATTTCCAAACTTCCTTTTGACCTGGTGAAGTAAGTGTGAGTGCTGCTTCTGGTTCTAACAACAGGTAGTTGAACACTTCTCCTTGACCTCGTGAAGTATGAGTGCGAGGCCAGACTTTCACCAAACCAACCGTCTTTCCAAAAACCCTGAATGTACTCAACGACAAACGCAGGGTTAATTTGTAGCAAACAAACAGATAGGCAATCTCACGTTGGGCATGATGCACCTATACAGTTAAGTGGATTCCTACATGTTTGCTACGAAAGCATGCGTCGTTCCGGAATTTTTCCTCTTATTATTATTTTCCTTTTTTTTTCTTTTTTTTTGTTTTTCTTTTATTTTTATTTTATTTTTTATTTTGCAGTAAAAGAAATGCGACCGGATCCGATGAGGATTGCCTACGTATCACGATGCCTACGTGAATCAGATCATTACGTAGTTCGAAAAAACACAAATGAGCATAAAAGAAGCAACTTCTTTATTGTTGAAATGGTCTATTACAAACTACATTTTGCAAAAGAAAGAGCAAACCTTGAAGATAAACCTAGACTCAAAATAGACTAGAAATCACCCTGATGGGAAAAACAGGCAGAAGATGCTAAGATACAGACTTGACTTATGAGTGCATTATGGTTTTGAAAATTGGTGTCCGCGGGGCATCGTTCGGCCTCGCCGCGGTCCTAGGCGTGAGATCCCTCTCAAGTTGTTCCAGCTCATGCATAGTCTGCTTGACATAACCCATCACTGCCGAGAGGAAATAACGCTGGTCATGTTCTCACATCGTAGACATCGTCTGGTGATGGCATGGGCAATGGCCTTGATCCTATCTCTGGTTTGCTTCTTCTCTACGAGTAGGCGTTTTATCTGATCGCTACATATCTTGAATACCTGAGCATCCTGCATATGCTGATTCTTCAGTCGCAGTACTTCTAACTTCATCTGGGCTAATGAGTCATACCAGTATCTGCTCTCAATTTGGAAATTCTTGGCCTGATCAGCTGCTTTGATCTCAAGTATAGCCATCTCTTTCTTCATTTTGGCAACAGTTTTCTCGTGGTCGCGTTTCGATTGGTTCAAATGTCGGCGATGCTTCTCTATTCTTATTCCCCACTGTACCTTGAGCTTTGCCATAATCTTTCCCGATTCTTCTAAACCATCTCGCCACTCCGCGACTTCTCTTTTTAAACCCTTAATCAACTGCTGGTCTGATCGACTTCTGGGCTGTTCATCAAGAGACAATCTCAATTTTTGGATTTGGGCCTTAAGTTCTTCATTCTCTTGGACCAATTTATTCTTTTCACTTCGATCTGCCGCGATTTGTATGCTGTTATTGAACTTGAGACTGTCAATTTGTAGCTTCAAATCACCGATCTCTGCCCGATACCCCTTTTCTTTTGCTAACCAATTCCATTTCCCTTGAGATGATTCTACAAAGTCTTTGAGATGCGGTCTCTTAGCTGGTCTTTCGCAAGACAGGTCGCCTCTGAACCAAGCGTGATACCCTGGGGCAACTTCCCTTTTGCTATATCCATCACACAAGTTCTTGCCGTCAGATGTTGGCACTCACTCCAGATTTGGCGAACTTCTTCTTCGGGGAAACGACCATCTGGACTGATCTCAATCACTTGGGTACTCAGATCTTCATCTTTCGGCACCACTTGATACCTCCCAAGTTGCCTCAGAACCCGATATGGGGCGTAGGGTTGGATGCTTTTAAGTCCCATCAACAGAAAGTGGGGCCTGGTTGCTGGCATGTATATGATTTCCTCAACAGGCGACCATCCGAGCATCCATTGGATTTGGCTAGCAGTGAGAGTTCGGAAAAATGAGGTCCATGATGTGACGCCCTCAGGTAGATTGAAACCTTTGACTCTAGTGTAGAATTCTCCAATGCAAGTCTTCTCAGGCGAACCGTAACCCAAGAGCGGAGAGCGGCGGCATAAGTGATCGGTCATCCATATTTGCAACAGTAGGTTACATCCTTCGAAAAAGTCGCCCCTGGCTCGACAAGCAGTGAGAGCCCGGAAAATGTCAGCCATAATCATAGGCGCTAGAGTACTCTTATCTTGGGTGAGCAAAGTACTGACAACCCCAGTTATTTTTAGATCGATGTTGCCGTCCTTCCTCGGGAACACTATAAGACCTAAGAAGGCCGTCATGAAAGCCAACTGCCTGTGTTCGTCCCACTTTTGTCGGTTGCCTTTACTACATAGTTTGAAATCCGGCTTATTGAACCCGCCTTCATGACCGTATCTAGAATACATGAGATGGAGACTGCAGAAACCTTTGGCAAGATCTGGATGGTGAAATGTTCGGGGTATTTTCAGAAAATCCAAAAACCGGTGTACCATGACGGCCCTAGGTGCAATCAAGTACTTGAACCTTAACGGAGCTTCATCACCCCCAATGTATCCCGCTATTTCTTCCAACGTCGGGGTGAGTTCGAAGTCCGAAAAATGGAATACATTGTGCGCCGAATCCCAGTAAGTGACCAATGATCTGATAATATCGCCCCGAGGCTGAATGTCTAGTAAATCCGGGAGATTTTTTAGATATTTCCTCACTTTGCCTTGCCCCTCCTTGCCTAAGTAGTTCCACCATAATTGCAACTAAAAAGGGATCTTGGTCATTATTGAAAATGGTTCGTTTTGTATCGTGCTCATCCTGCACATTTATTTAGGGTGATAAACTTTATTAGACTCAAAAATTAAAATTATCTAGATTTTTTTTTTTTTGCAAAAACGGGAGGTTGGACCCGCCGAGGGTTGCCTACGTATCTCACCCTGTGCGAGAATCAAACCGGCGTAGTTTGGTTAGATCAAAATAGGGGAAACAAAAATAAAATCCTTTAAAGAAAAGAAGAATAACCCTTTTTTTTGAAATTTTGTTATATGTTTTGTTTTTTCAGTTTATTATTTTTTTTGAAAAGAGACCAAGGAAATATTTACACATTTTAAATTTCCTCCTTTTTTGAAATTTTGAAAATCTTTTAAAGCGGTGCTACAAATGAAACAATAAATTTTTTTTGATTTTTTATTCATATATTTTTTGGATTTTGAAAGTGATTAAAAGGAATAGTCAAACTGAAAGGCAAGCTTTTTTTTTTTTTTTTTATATCTTAGAAAATTCCGGTTAGGTTTGACATCACTCGGACATGGTTTTTTTTTTTCAAAAGAATAAGTAATTATCTCCCTATCCTGCTATTCTTTTTTTTTTGAAAATTTTTCGGAAACCGGTCAACATGCAGATCTGAAACAAATAGATGCGCACAACAAACGGGATGCAGCAGGATGGTCTTTTCATTCCAGGTTGCCTGTCCTAGACGGACCCAACCCCTGTGTTGAGTCCCCTATGTCAAATGCAACATGATGCAGATAAGCGTTCCAACTAGGGAGCCGACATGAGGTTTCGTTATACTAGGTTTATAACCTGGGTAGATGTTCTAGACTGTGTACCCGAGCGGACAACTCGAGTCGAGGAGGGGCAACTTACCGGGAACCAAAAGGCCGCCCGGCTTCGTAACTTATCCGTCCTCTTTCTTATTTCAGGTATCGACACTAACAGAATAGGGAGCCTCGACCAACGAGCTTCTCCCCGGAGGTGAAGAGAGAAGGGTTCGTCACAGTTTATATACAGTTCAGATAATATCAAAGCAGTAAAAAACAAACATTGCAGCACGTTATGTCAAAACATGTAATAAATATCAGATAATAAAGCCAAATATAACAATTATTCTAAGCTCGAATTCTTGAACCCTGAACCGGAGGTTCTGGGTAATATTCCCCAGCAGAGTCACCAGAGATGTCACACCTCCTTTTTGCGCGCCCGGCCCCGAAGGGTTAAATGCGCGAGGGAGTTTTTCCAATTTAAGTGACAATATTCAAAATGAGATTATTTATTTAATTCAGAGTCGCCACTTGGGAAAGGTTTGGCTTTTGGTGTCCCAAGTCACCGGTTTATCTTGAATCCCAAATCGAGGAAAATTTTCGACTTTTCCAAATGAAGTCTGCGAACCAGAAATTCTAAGTAAGGAATTCTGTTGACCCGAGGGAAGGTGTTAGGCACCCTCGAATCCCGTGGTTCTAGCACGGTCGCTTAAATTGTTATAATGGCTGAATATCTGATTTAAATACATGTTATGACTTATGTGCTTTTATTAAGTTTAAACCGCTTTTATTATTGTCATTTTTTTATAGAATTGTAACGTCGTGAAAATGCATCTCGAACCACGTCACAATCAATGCACCCGTGATCGTCAACACATTTTGACTCCGTTGCGATTTGGATTTGGGTCACATCAATGTGCACCCGAATTTAAGAATATAATTTAATTAAGCCGCGCCTAAAGAGTCTAACGCGTTATTATTTTTTGGAGAAGGCCATGAGATTCACTAAACGGCCTGTCCTGAATTCTAAATGTTTATTATGGTTAGTTATTGAGGGCCTCGCAATTACATTTTTATTTGGCGAGGCTCGTCTCTATTTTAGAAGGGATATCCTAAAGTGACTACATTTCTATTATGTTTGTCCCTAAAATGAAAGAAAGAACAATGTATGCTGATTAAATGGCATGTTTAGCTAATCCTATCCTTTTATTGATTATCTAATTACGAGGCGAAGAACATTGTATCTCATGGAACATACTTTTACTCTGATAAAAATGCATATGAAATTGACGAAATGCTACGCTTATTCTTAACATTTCTTGAGCTGAATTTAACTAAACTTAATTAGACTAGATCAGAGGAATCAACTACTAGACATTGTTACTAATGGGATTCGAAAGTGACCCTATGTACTGCCTAACGGGACCTGGTAAAAGGAAAAATAAAACAGAAAAAAAAAACATTTCATAAGGTTGGGGTATACATACCCTGTATTAACAAACAACCACAAAACAAAAAAAAAACAAAAAAACAAAAAAAAAAGAAAAAAAAAAGAAGACTAGAATTCAATCAGGCGTTAGTTAACATATCCTTTCATGCTATTGCGTTGTAAACTAATCAATTATACAAAACCCATTACTTATTCTAGAAGTATTACAACATATACTTAAACTTCTTCAATATCTTTTATTTTTTATGCCTTCATTGTTACATCAGATGGAAAGTCTTAGCATGTACCTGGATGTTGGATACAACAGAAGAAGCAAGGGTTCAGTAGAGCAATAGAAGCAATACCAAACAGCAGCAGTAACAGCAGGTACAAATAGAACAAAATCCCAGTGCAAGAGGCAACTAGAGCCGATGGAGAAATGGCAGAATGAAGCAAATTCCCAGTAGTATGGAATCAGGGATCCAGGCAACTCAATTTCATGAGAAAAAAAACAATACAAATCCAAACAATAGACTTAGCCGATACTTGAAAGAAGACAGAACTGATTTGAACAGTTTGAACAAACTAAGAATCAAACAAACATGGCGTTGTTTCCTATGTGGGCGCTGCAGTGCCCTTCCTGTACTTCTTCCAGCACTCACCTTGTTTGATGTGGCCCAAGGCATTTAGCTAGGGGGCCACCGAACGTTCTTTTGTAGAGATCACCGTTTACTAGGCTGTATCGGGCTGCCTGTACCCAGAGTTTTTTGGCTTCTTTTTTATCTTGTGGTAGTGTTCCATCCTTTAAATAGGCTGCGAAGAGGCTACGCCAGTCCCAAGTTAAGTTTATAGAATGTACCTCGACGTGGTCTATTGCAGAATGAAGGAGGGTGACCACGTTTTCCTTGTTAATATTCTTGGTGGTCGCAGCTAGTTTAGCGAGGCCATCTTCTTCAATATTCTGTGCCCTGGGTATTTGATCGAGGCGGCATTCGTCGAATTCTGGCAGTAGTTTGTGGATTTCTGACTGGTACCTTTGTAGTCTCTGCTCTTTGATTTGGAAAGTCTTGGTGACTTGATTCACCATGAGTTGAGAGTCACAATGGAGGACAAGTCGTCGAGCGCCATGTTTGAGGGCTTACTTCAAACCTGCAATTAAAGCTTCATACTCAGCCTCGTTGTTAGTCATCTCGAGGCATTGTATGGACTGGTAAATTACTTCGCATGTAGGGACCTCGAGGAGGAGTCCCAGTCCCCATCCCGAGGCATTAGAGGCGCTATCGGTTTAGAGGACCCAGAGGTCGATATGTGTAGAAGTGCGGAGTCCTTCCTGTTCTACCTTGGGCAATATTTTCGTGGTGAAATCAGCGACGAAGTCGGCTAGTACCTGCGACTTAATGGCAGTTCGCGGTTGGTACGTTATGTCGTGATCGCTTAGTTCTATGGTCCACTTGGCTAGTCTACCCGATAGTTCGGGTTTGTGTAGGATACCCCTTAGGTGAAAGGTTGTCACCACCTTTATGGGGTGACATTGAAAGTACGGTCTAACTACTTGTTGGCCCGTCCTTTATCGCTTAGCAGTTCTTTTAGGTACCCCTGGTTTAACATCCTAACTACTTTGTCTCAAACCTATGCAATCTTCGGTCTTGTGTTCTCTTTCTTGGTGGAATTCACATAGGACGTTCGACCTCCTGGTGCTTGGATCCGATTTTATCTTTTGCGACCACTGCACTTTCGTGGCTAGTTTTTCCAGTGCGTACACTATCTCTGAAGGGGAAACACAAAAATTATGAGCAGATAGTAGTGGAGTCATACCTCTTTCATTTCGGAGGGGTGCAGTGTGTCGGGGTATGACATCCGCATGTCGTGGAGGGGGCAGGTTGGATGTTCGGATATAGGGTTGATGCCTTTTTCAATTGAAATGTGGTAGTTGATCCCGTCGCCCGTCGTTACGTCGATCTCTCCTTGTCTCGGTCTGGACTGATGCTAACCGCTGAAGCGGGCCATTCAGGTCATCCTAGTCTACCCTCACCTCAGTGCAATAGGCGTTGTGGATCTCTTCCCATGTGGTATGGGGTATTTCATGAGGCTACTGAGTAGTTTTTTGGTTGCTTTTGATCCGTTCCTGTTTAACCCATTTTGAAAGGCTTCTACTGCCATCCCTTATGACATGTTCGGTAGACTCATCCTTACTTTGTTGAATCGGGCTAGGAAATTCTGAAGTCCCTCGCCCGTCGTTTGCCTGACGGTGAAGATATCATTAACCCTAGCCTCGGCCTTCTTCGCTCCTGCGTGAGCGGTGGTGAATTTATCTGCCATCTCTTCGAACGCCGATATCGACCGTGCTGGTAGTTGGGAGTACTATATCAATGCTCCCTTTGTCAAAGTCTCACCGAACTTTTTTAGCAGCACAAACGGTACCTGTTCTTTTGATAGATCATTGCCCTTTACTACAGTAATATAATGGATTAAGTGATCCTCCGAGTTCATGGTCCTATCGTATATTTTCAAGTATGGAGGCATTTTGAAGGTCTTTGGAATAGAATGGGGAGCTGCCCCTTCACTGTATGGTTGTTCGACGAATCTGCCCACATTGTGTTTTGGTAATAACTTCGGAGCGCCTGGTATTTTATCAACCCTCTCCTCATGTTCCTTCATCTGGTCGCGGAGTGTTTTGTTCTCATTTTCCATCTCTTCCATTTTCTTTAAGATGGCCATAAGTGCATCGTCACTTGCATTAGTAACAGTGCGGGTGTTACCTATTCGTGTAGCGCTTGGCTCATCGACAATAGCTGCGATTTCTGTAGGTGGCATGTCTTCGACGTCTCCTTGAGTGGGTTTCTCGAGCATGTTGCTCAAGGCACTTGTTAACCATTCTTCTAGTAGCCTTTTGACTGCTGGTGGCGCTTCTCCTGCCGCGGATGTTGAGGCTCCCCTTTCGCGCAAGATCGTTAGATCCCCGTGTGGAAGAGGTGAGATCTCCCCCTCCGGTGTAGCACTTGGTGTTGTATTTTCACTGACTTCTCCACTGGCTTCGTTTAGGGAATTCATGAGATTATTCGAGACATCTGCTACTGCATTTAGCCTCGTTTCCCCCTTTCCCGCCATCGTTGGTTTTTATGAATGTTTGAAGAAAAGTAATTGTCGCTTTCGAGAATCTAGATGAAAACTATGATTTCAGCTGTAGAAATCCCCACAGACGGCGCCAAATTGTTTGACTCAAAAGATGTTACAAACTTTTTGAATAAATCAATCAAAGATGAAGGGGTAAATCTTAGCTGAATACAATAATCTCTAGACAAGATAATAAATAAAGAGAGAATCATCGATAAGTTTCTTTTCGTTCTAAAATAGTGATTTTCCCAGAGTTTCGATGCCCTGTTACAAGGTTACTATCCTACTTTTATACTAGAGAGAAACTCTTCTAAATTGTAAGAAATAAAATATAAGGAATATTCGAATATTCCTAATGTTCCCTAATGGGTTTACACTACTACAAGGGTCGTGCAGTCTCTTCTTTGCCTTAAGGTCGCCTTCTCCGGACGTCGACTCGAAGATACCCGGTCATTTACCGTACTCGGCATAGGTCGTGGTCAGTCAAATTTGGACCCATACATTACCGTGAACTCACTACAAATAATAATAAGATAATTAAAGAATGAAAAAGGAAAAAAAAAACTAAACACTTCTTCAGCTCTTCCCAACCCCTCCGTCCCCCTCTCTTCCCCATTACTTTTGTTTTCTTATCCCGACATTTTTCACCTCCCAAAACTCATATTCTCTCTCCATTTCCCCTCTTTATTTCTTTTATTTATTGTTCTCTAATTGAAACGAATTTAGGGCCTTTTTCTTCTTCTATTGAGTATACGAATTTAGAGAGGGAGGAAAAACAATATAGAGGATGAACCACAACTTTATTTGAAGCAAATCACTGGAGAAGTTGTCAGAGAAAAAGAATCTGACTTTCTAAAATTGGAATTGGGTCAAAACGGTAGTAAAACATTTAATTTTCTTATTTATTGGGTCTGATTCTTCGAACCGAATCAATTAGGCTCCAACCATTTGAAGTGAAAATGTCTCTCTAGTAAAGTGATGGTTTCTTTGTGAAACTGGGGGGATAGGAAATGGGTTTCTGTTGTCGGACAGATATAGTTTGATTTGATCTGAAAGTGATGGATTTTGGAAGTCTCTTAGAAATGGTTTTAAGAAAAATAATGAAAGGAAATTAAAGTTAACATTTTGAAGAAAAAGGTGTCACTAGAGAAACTTTTTTTGGTGGTTAGTCTGGTGGAATAGTATCAGTGATGGTGGAATTGGTCTTCTTGATCTATGTAGAAGAAAGAGAAAGAAAAAATAAAAAGAGAATTTTATAAATTGAAAAAGTTGGGACCCACAAATTACATGTGTTAAAAAATAAAAGGTTAAAGGTTATTTACGCCATGACTACTGCGAAACATGTTAAGTCGGAGGTGTTTATTAATAACTATTTTGTCAAGTATAAGTGACAAAATGGGAAGCCCATAAGTTTGTTTATCGGCTTGAAAAATCAGTATAAGTTTAAGTGGCTTCGAGATCATTTTATCTTCCTTTAAATGAATTTTCTTTTCTTTTTTTTTTCTTTCTAAAAACAAAGTTAATTTGGGAAGACTGCAAACTAAACATCCTCGTAAAAATTAGAAAACATTGTTTGTTTATATTTTTTTGAATTTTTTTTCAAGTTCTCAAATCAGGTTCAGGATAGTTTTTGGTGAAATTTTTTCTTCTACTCACAAAGCTTTAAATTTTTGTTCAAATAAAATGCATGTCCAAATACAACTTTAACTTTCAAAAATCATTTTTCAACACAACTTCACAAATTCTTTTCCAAATTTCAACCAAATCTATGTTCAAACTCCAAACGCTAACTAAACATCCTACTAAATTAATCTGGGAATCATTTGAGAACTTTTATAGGCAACCAACTGTCACTAGAATTACTAAAATGTTGGTGGTGCTTAAAGAAATAAGTACAGACAAAGACTTGGTTTATTAAATTGTCGCGATGATCTAATTTCCTTTTCTTAAAAAGATAATTCAGCAAAGAAGTCAACTAAAGAGAAAAAATTCTAGATCTAAATATTGTCGTGCAAATTATATATCCATATCTACATTCTTTATATACAGCTATTAATTGTAAGAAAGAAAGAATATGGCAGATGCAGTGGTGAATTTTCTGGTGGAAAACCTATTGCAGCTAGTGAATGAAAACGTGGAACTGATTAAAGGCGTAGTGTCACGACCCGATTCGCCCTCCGTGGTCCATCGTGACGGCACCTAGTCTTTACGATTAGATAAGCCTAAAATACGAAAAAATAACCCAAGCTTATGAAAGAAAGAAAAACAATTTTAAACAGAAATAGAGAAATGAAACAGCATTTTAAAGGTGCCGCTCGGCATACACAACATTTAACTTCTCAAAACCCAATACATACTCCCAAAAACCGGAAACCCATGAATCACAAGCTACGAAACATAGTAAAATGCTCTAACTCTGGAATGTCTACGTCAACAGTAAGATAGAAGGGCTATTACTACAAGATAGAATAAAGAGAGAGATACTCGGTCTGCGGACGCGGCAGATGTACCTCGAAGTCTCCGAAAGATCGCCTCGCCTCAAGAATGGTAGGTCTGAGTAGAGGTACCTGGATCTGCACATGAAAAACATGCGCAGAAAAAACATGAGTACACCACAACGGTACTCAGTAAGTGCCAAACATAACCTCGGTCGGGTAGTGACGAGGAAGGTCAGGGCCTTACTGAAATTAAATAAATATAAAGATGACAAGATAAGATAAGCAGTACAATTGAGAATCTACAGTAAGAATCTATACAGGATAATAAGGAGTACTATAAATGAAATAGAGATAGAGACAAAATACAAGGAAGTACCACTCATAACAAGGATGATAACCGAGGATCTCTCAGTATCCTCAATATATATATGCCAGGGATCTCTTGGTATCCCGAGGATCTCTTCGTATCCTCTATGTATACAAGGGATCTCTTGGTATTTCAAGAATCTCTTGGTATCCTCGATATATGCTAAAGATGTCTTGGTATCCCGAGAATCTCTTGGTATCCTCAATATATGTGCCAGGAATCTCTTGATATCCCGTACCTCATTTCAAATCATAAATACGTATAGGGAATCTCCCGGGATGCCGTCCCGTAGTCCCAAAGTAAAACACACAACATCAACACAAGAATACTCAATTAAGCTAAATTTTGTACTAAGTAAACATGTAACTCTAGCCTAACATGCTTCACGTAATGCAATTAAGGTAGTTTAACTAAATAGGCAAATAAGTCAACTAAACATGCTTTTCTAAACTAACAACACGCTAAATTTGCAAGTAGAATGAATCAGGAAAAAAGGAACTCAATTGAAATACTTAAAGAAAACCGGATTTTCAACAATTAGTCCAAGTACGCACTCGTCACCTCACGTACAAGGCATTTCAATTATCAAATATACCACATCCTAAGGGGAAAGTCCCTCACACAAGGTTAGGCAAGCCACTTACCTCGAACCAGCTCAATTCAATCCGAAACGACGCCCTTAACACGAGTACTCGACTCCAAATGGACCAAATCTATTCAATTCAATTGCATAAGGTAAATAACACTTCAAGTAACTGATTCTACAATTAAATTCTAAGGTAATATGCGAAATTAGGTAAAAGGACCAAAACGCCCCTCGGGCCCACATCTCGGAATTAAGTGAAATTTATATTTCCAGAATCCTCACACTCTCACGAGTTCAGTCATACCAAAAGTACCAAAATCGGACCTCAAATGGTCCCTCAAATCATCACTCAAAGGTCTCCAATTTGTCAAGCCCTAACCCTCCAATTACCACTGGTTTCCTTAATTTTTCATGTTTAAATTGATAAAAATCATTCCAATAACGAGTTTAGAGACCAAAGACCTTACCCCAATGAACTCCTCTGAAAATTCCTCTTGAAAAGTGTTTTCCAAGCTTTTCCCCGTTTCAAAAATGGCTAAATTTCGCGAAGGCAAGAATTTGTATGTTCTGCCCAGCGATTATCGCATCCGCGGTCCAATAATCGCATCTGCGGTGGGGGAACCACTTCTGCGGTTATCACTTAAAAGCTCAATCTCGGACCTGCGACCTCAGATTCCGCATCTGCGATCGTGCATGTGCAGTTCCTTATGTCGCTTCTGCGGTTTCTGGCCCCTTCCTTATTTTCCTCTTCTGCGGTTAAATCCGCCGCTTCTGCGGCTCTGCACCTTCGGTCCCACACTCGCAGTTGCAGTTATGACCGAAAAATAGCTGAAGCTGCAACTCCAATTCCAAAAATCTTTCCGTCAACCATCTGAAATCATCCCGAGGCCCCCGGGACCTCAACCAAAGGCACCAACAAGTCACAAACCACTACCCAAACTTGTACTAATACTTAAAACACCTAAAACAATATCGAAACATCGAATTAACCATGGATTTAAGCCTAAGAACTCCAAAATTCTCAAAATACGCTTTCGATCAAAAAGTCTATCAAACCTCGTCTGAATGACCTGAAATTTTGCACACGCGTCACATTAAACAGTACGGAGCTACTCCAATTTCCGGAATTCCATTTCGTCCCTCGGATCAAAATCTCACTATCGAACTGGAAACTTCAAAAATTCAACTTTTGCCATTTCAAGCCTAAATTAGCCACGGACCTCCAAAATACAATCCGAACACGCCCCTAAGCCCGAAATAACCCAACGGAGCTAACGGAATCATCGGATTTCCATTCCGAGGCCGTCTTCACACTGTTCTGACTACGGTCAACTTTCCAACAATTAAGTTCTCATTTAGGGACTAAGTGTCTCAAAACTCTCCGAACTGCAAAACCGAAAAAACCGAACATCCCGGCAAATCAAAATAGCAAAAATAAACTCGGAAAAAGCAGTTAATAGGGGATCAGGGCGTTAATTCTTAAAATGACCGGACGGGTCGTTACATTCTCCCACACTTAAACATTCGTTCGTCCTCGAACGAGCATAGAGACATACCTAAATTAGTGAAAAGATGAGGGTAACGACTGCGCATATCCTGCTCGGTCTCCCAGGTCACCTCCTTGACCGGCTGACCCCGCCACTGGACCTTTATTACAGCAATGCTCTTTGACCTCAGCTTTCTAACCTGTCTGTCCAATATTTCCACTGGCTCCTCAACATAATATAGATCCTTGTCTAACTAGACTAAACTGAAATCCAACATGTGCGATGGATCACCGTGATACCTCCGGAGCATCGAAACATAAAATAACGGATGAACTCCTACCAAGCTGGAAGGTAAGACAAGCTCATAATCAACCTCCCCAACACGCCTCAATATCTCAAAAAGGCCAATAAACCTCGGACTCAACTTCCCTTTCTTCCCAAATCTCATAACGCCCTTCATAGGCAAAACCCGAAGCAGAACCCGCTCTCCAACCATATAGGAAACATCACGAACCTTTTAGTCTGCGTAACTCTTCTGTCTGGACTGGGCTGTACGAAGTTTATCCTGAATCACCTTAACCTTCTCCAAAGCATCCTGAACTAAGTCTGTGCCCAATAATCTAGCCTCACCCGGATCAAACCAGCCTACCGGGGATCTACACCGCCTGCTATATAAAGCCTCATATGGAGCCATTTGAATGTTGGACTAATAGTTGTTGTTATAAGCAAACTCCGCAAATGGCAAGAACTGATCCCAAGACCCTCCAAACTCAATCACACACGCACGGAGCATATCCTCAAGAATCTGAATAGTGCACTCGGACTGTCCGTCTGTCTGAGGGTGAAATGTTGTACTCAACTCCACCCGAGTACCCAACTCATGCTGAACGGCCCTCCAGAACCGTGATGTGAACTGCGTACCTCTATCTGAAATGATGGACACTGGAATACCGTGCAGACGAACAATCTCTCGGATATAAATCTGTACCAACCGCTCCAAAGAATAAGTAGTACACACAGGAATGAAATGAGCGGACTTGGTCAGCCGATCCACAATCACCCAAATAGCATCGAACTTTCTCAAAGTCTGTGGGAGCCCAACTACAAAGTCTATGGTGATCCACTCCCAATCCCACTCCGGAATCTCTATCTACTGAAGCAACCCACCCGGTCTCTGGTGCTCATACTTCACTTGCTGATAGTTGAGACACCGAGCTACGAATCCAACTATATCTTTCTTCATTCACCTCCACCAATAGTGCTGCCTCAAATCCTAATACATTTTCGCGACACCCGGATGGATGGAATACCACGAACTATGAGCCTCCTCTAGAATCAACTCTCAAAACCCATCAACATTGGGTACACAAATCTGACCCCGCATCCTCAATACCCCATCATCACCAATAGTCACATCTCTGGCATCACCGTGCTGAACCTTGTCCTTGAGGGCAAACAAATAAGGGTCATCATACTGCCACTACCTAATACGATCAATTAAGGAAGATCGAGAAACCACACAAACTAGAACCCGACTAGGCTCCGAAAGATCCAACCTCACAAACTGGCTGGCTAAGGTCTGAACATCCATCTCCATAGGCCTCTCCGATAATGGTAAATAAGCCAAACTCTCTGCCCGGCAACTCAAAGCATTGGCCACCACATTGGCCTTACCCGGGTGATACAAAATAGTGATATCATAATCCTTCAGCAACTCTAACCACCTCATCTGGCGCAAATTTAGATCCTTTTGCTTGAACAAGTGTTGCAAGCTACGATGGTTAGTATGAATCTCATAGGGAACCCCGTATAAATAATGGTGCCAAATCTTTAGGGCGTGAACAATAGCAACTAACTCAAGGTCATGGACAGGGTAATTCTTCTCATGTATCTTCAACTGTCTGGATGCGTAGGCAATCACCCCTACCGTCCTGCATCAACACTGCTCCGAGGACAATCATCGAGGCATCACAATAGACCGTATAAGACCCCGAACCTGAAGGCAATATCAAAATTAGGGTTGTAGTCAAAGCTGTCTTGAGCTTCTGAAAGCTTGCCTCATACTCCTCCGTCCACTAGAACGGAGCACCCTTCTGAGTCAACCTGGTCATAGGGGCTGCAATCGATGAAAATCCCTCCACAAAACGATGGTAGTAGCCTGCCATGCCAAGGAAGTTGCAGATCTCGGTAGCTGAGGATGGTCTGGGCCAACTCTGCACGGTCTCTATCTTCTTCGGATCCACCTGAATACCCTCACTCGATACCACGTGGCCTAAGAATGCACTGAATCCAACTAAAACTCACATTTCGAGAACTTAGCATATAACTTCTTCTCTCTCAGAGTCTGAAGCATAGTCCTCAGGTGCTGCTCATGATCTTCCAGACTCTGGGAATACACCAGAATATCATTAATAAAGACAATGATGAACGAGTCGAGGTACGGCCGGAACACACTATGCATCAAATGCATAAAGGTTGTTGGGGCATTGGTCAACCCAAATGACATGACAAGGAACTCGTAATGACCATATCGAGTCCTAAAAGCAGTCTTCGGGAAATCTGGCTCCCGAATCTTCAATTAATGGTAACCTGAGCGCAAGTCAATCTTAGAAAACACTCGTGCGCCCTGAAACTAATCAAACAGATCATCAATACGAGGCAAAGGATAACGGTTCTTCACTATAACTTTGTTCAACTAGAGGTAATCAATACACATACGCATAGAACCATCCTTTTTCTTCACAAACAAGATAGGAGCACCCCAAGGTGATACACTAGGCTGAATAAAACCCTTATCAAGCAATTCATATAACTAATCCTTCAACTCCTTCAACTCAGGAGGAGCCATACGATACGGAGGAATAAAAATAGGCCGAGTGCCCGGCAACAGGTCAATGCCAAAATCACTATCTCAATCAGGCGGCATACCTGAAAGATCAGCTGGAAACATATCGGGAAAATCCTGTACTACGGGGACTGAATCAACAGAAGGGGTATCAATACTAACATCTTTCACATAAGCTAGATACGCTTCACACCCCTTCTCAACCATACGCTGAGCCTTAAGGAAAGAAATAACTCTACTGGAAGTGTGATCTAAAGCACCCCTCCACTCAACACGCGGTACACCTGGCATAGAAATATGGGGCGACAACTTGTCCATGCCTAAGATAATATCGAAGTCAACCATTCTGAGTAGCAATAAATTGGATCTGGTTTCAAAACCACTAAGAGCAACCAAACACGACCAATAAATGCGGTCCACAACAAGAGAATCTCCTACAGGAGTAGAAACATAAACGGAGAAACTCAAAGAATCCTGAGGTAGACCCAAATACGGAGCAAAATAAGAAGACACATAAGAGTAAGTGGAGCCTGGATCGAATAACATAGATGCATCTCTGTGACAAACCAGTATAATACCTGTGATGATAGAATCAGAGGCAACAGCCTCGGTACGGGCAGGAAAGGCATAGTATCTAGGGCGACCTCTACCTCCCCGACCTCCACCTCTGGCTAGCTGAGTAGGTGGCTGAGCAGGTGGGGTAGCAACTGGAGCTGTAATCATTGTCTAAGAACTCTGCGGGGCACGTTGTGGCTGGGAAGTCTGTGGAGGTTCACTCCTCCCAAGTCTAGGGCAATCTCATACCACATGGAGGGTGTCACCACACTCAAAACAAGCTCTGGGAGGGCGTGGAGGCTGTGACTAGCTCGGGCCAGGTCTGCTGGATTGACCTCTGAAAGCACCCCGCGCAGGAGGCGCGCTAGATACCGGTGGTGCATAATAAGGCTCCTGGGGCCTAGGCGGAGCTGGAGCACTACTGGCTGTTGGAAGTGCTGAATGAACAGGGTGACTCATATAACCCCTACCATGACGACCTGCGACTGGGGCACAGGCACTAGAGAAATGGCTCGACTCTCGAGGCCTCTTGGCCTCCCTCTCATCTCTCCCCCTAGCATGCATACCCTCAATCCTCCTAGCAATGCTCACCACCTACTGATAAGAAATATCCATCTCCAATTCACGAGCCATGCTAGATCTAATGTTGGGAATAAGCCACTCAATAAACCGGCGAACCCTCTCACGAATAGTAGAAACCAAGGCTGGTGTATGCCTAGCCAAACTAGTGTAATGGACTGCATACTCTGAGACAGTCATAGCACCCTGGAGCAAATGCTCAAACTCTGCGCATCATGCATCCCTGAGGTTCTGAGGACTCCGTGAACCATCGTGACGTCACCTAGTCTCTACGACTAGGTGAGCCTAAAATGCAGAAAAATAACCCAAACTTGCGGAAGAAAGAAAAATAATTTTAAACAAAAATAGAGAAATGAAACAACGTTTTAAAGGTGCCGCTCAACATACACAACATTTAACTTCTCAAAACCTAATACATACTCCCAAAACTCTGAAACCCAAGAATCACAAGCTACGAAACATAGTAAAATGCTCTAACTCCGGAATGTCTACATCAACAGTAAGATAGAAGGGCTATCACTACAAGATAGAATAAAAAGAGACTCCTTGGTCTGTAAACGCGGCAGATGTACCTCGAAGTCTGTGAAAGATCGCCTTGCCTCAAGGATGGTAGGTCTGAGTAGAGGTACTTGGATATGCACATGAGAAATATGCGCAGAAAGGGCATGAGTACACCACGACGGTACTCAGTAAGTGTCAAGCCTAACCTCGGTTGAGTAGTGATGAGGGAGGTTAGGGCCCTACTGAGATTAAATAAATATAAAGATGACAAGATAAGATAAGCAGTACAATTGAGAATCTACAGTAAGAATCTATATAGGATAATAATGAGTAATACAAATGAAACAGAGATAAAGACAAAACACAAGGAAGTACCACTCATAACAAGGATGATAACCGGGGATCTCTCAGTATCCTCAATATATATATGCCGGGGATCTCTTGGTATCTCGAGGATCTCTTCGTATCTTCTATGTATACAAGGGATCTTATGGTATCCCGAGTATCTTTTGGTATCCTCGATATATGCTAAAGATCTCTTGGTATCCCGAAAATCTCTTGATATCCTCAATATATGTGCCAGGAATCTCTTGGTATCCCGCACCTCAGTTTACATCATAAATACGTATAGAGGATCTCCTGGGATGCCGTCCCGTAGTCCCAAAGTAAAACACACAGCAGCAACACAAGAATACTCAATTAAGCTAAATTTTGTACTAAGTAAACAGATAACTCTAGCCTAACATGCTTCACGTAATGAAATTAAGGTAGTTTAAGCAAATAGGCAAATAAGTCAACTAAACATGCTTTTCTAAACTAACAACAGGCTAAATTTGCAAGTAGAATGAATTAGGAAAAAAGGAACTCAATTTAATTACTTAAAGAAAATCAAATTTTCAACAATTAGTCCAAGTACGCACTCGTCACCTCACGTACAAGGCATTTCAATTATCAAATATACCATATCCTAAGGGGAAAGTCTCCCACACAAGGTTAGGCAAGCCACTTACCTCGAATCAGCTCAATTCAATCCGAAACCACGCCCTTGACACGAGTACTCGACCCCAAATGGACCAAATCTATTCAATTCAATTGAATAAGGTAAATAACACTTCAAGTAACTAATTCTACAATTAAATTCTAAGCTAATACGTGAAATTAGATAAAATGACCAAAACGCCCCTCGGGCCCACGTCTCGGAATCGGGTGAAATTTATATTTCCAAAATTCTCACACTCTCACGAGTTCAGTCATACCAAAAATACCAAAATCGGACCTCAAATGGTCCCTCAAATCATCACTCAAATGTCTCCAATTAGTCAAGCCCTAACCCCCCCCCCCCCAATTACCACTGTTTTCCTTAATTTTTCATGCTTAAATTGATAAAAATCATTCCAATAACGAGTTTAGGAACCAAAGACCTTACCCCAATGAACTCCTCTGAAAATTCCTCTTGAAAAGTGCTTCCCACGCTTCTACCTGTTTGAAAAAGATGAAAAATGGCTAAATTTTGCGAATACAAGAATTTGTATGTTCTACCCAGCGATGACCGCATTTGCGATCCAATAATCGCATCTGCGATACCGCTTCTGCGGTGGGGGGGGGGGGACCGCTTCTGCGGTTCTCACTTAAAAGCTCAATCGCGCACCTGCAACCTTAGATTCCGCATCTGCGGTCGCGGAGGTGCGGTTCCTTATGCCGCTTTTGTGGTTTCTGGCCCCTTCCTCATTTTCCGCTTCTGCGGTTAAATCCGCCGCTTCTGTGGCTCCACCTGCGGTCTCAAACTCGCAGGTGCTGTTATGACAGAAGAATAGTTGAAGCTGCAACTCCAATTCCAAAAATCTTTCCGTCAACCATCCGAAATCATCCTGAGGCCCCCGGGACCTCAACCAAAGGCACCAACAAGTCACAAACCACTACCCAAACTTGTACCAATCCTTAAAACACCTAAAACAACATCGAAACCTCGAATTAACCATGGATTTAACCTTAAGAACTCCAAAATTCTTAAAATACGCTTTCGATAAGAAAATCTATCAAACCTCGTCCGAATGACCTGAAATTTTGCACACACGTCACATTAAATACTACGGAGCTACTCCAACTTCCGGAATTCCATTCCGACCCTCGGATCAAAATCTCACTATCGAACTAGAAACTTCAAAAATTCAACTTTCGGCATTTCAAGCCTAAATTAGCTACGGACCTCCAAAACTCAATCCGAACACGCCCCTAAGCCCGAAATCACCCAACGGAGCTAACGGAACTATCAGATTTTCACTCCAAGGCCGTCTTCACACTATTCCGACTACAGTCAACTTTCCAACACTTAAGCTCTCATTTAGGGACTAATGTCCCAAAACTCTCCGAAACTCAAAACCGAACGTCCCAACAAATCAAAATAGCGGAAATAAACTCGGAAAAGCAGTAAATAGGAGATCAGAGCGTTAATTCTTAAAATGACCGGTCAGGTAGATACACGTAGACGAAGACTTCAAACTTCTGCTGGAAGAAGTTCGGCGCCTAAACACTTTCCTAGAAGATGCTGCAAAATACCACAGTGATAGCAGTCTGTGGAAACAATTGGTCAGGGACATCAGAGTTACAGTGCATAGAGCTGAGGATGTCATTGACAAATTCCTGGTTCAGGCGAAGCTGCATCAAGAGAAAAATGTAGTGAAAAAGCTTTTTGATTTGGGCCATGTTAACAAAGTTAGGAATCTTGCAAAGTTTATTAAAAGCATCCATGAGAAGGTGAAGGAATTTCGTCAAAATAATCAACAAGCTTTCCAGCCTAAACTTATGCTCCATCAACCACAAAGATCAGTTGCACGGGAGCCTCAGGTAATTAACGCCTGAAATCCAATTACGATCTTGAAAACTTCCGCCCAAATATAAGTTTTCTTCTTCTTTTATTTTCTCTTTCTCATGCCATTTATAATAATTTATCTAATACAGAACTACCCGTTCTAATTTATGTGAACCTATTTTTTTTTGGTCCGTATAAAAAAAATGATCCCTTTCTAAATTTGGAATCAATTTAACTTAAACTTACAATTCTACCCTTAATGAGAAACTTTTATAACTACACAAATATTCTGGGCTCCTTTTTGACTTGTTTAGGTCCACAACTTCCAAAAGTCTTCATTTTTTCTTAAACTTTGTGTCCAGTTAAACAGATTCACATAAATTGAAAAGGAGAGAGTGATAATTATTATTATAAGTAATATTATTATAAATTGGAACGGAGGGAGTAGTAATTATTACTCCATCCGTTCCACTTTATGTGAACCTATTTCATTTTTGGTTCGTTCCAAAAAGAATGAACTCTTTCTAAATTTAGAAACAATTTAGCTCAAACTTCTAATTCTACCCTTAATGAGAAGCTGTTATAACCACACAAATACTCTGGACCCCATTTTAACTTTTTTAGGACCACAAATTCCAAAAAATTTCATTTTTTCTTAAACTCCGTGCCCAATCAAACAGGTTCACATAAATTGGAACGGAGAGAGTATTATTTATAAGTTTTCTTATTATTATTTATTATATTAATAATTAATATTTTAGGTTTTATTACTATTATCATCAGCAGGTGCTATACACTTTGTCCAATGCGGTGTCACGGGACACCGCTTTGTTAAAACTTTTTATTAGATATGTATAAGAAAATTAAAAATATTGGGGATAAATATAAAAAATGACACCTCTTACAACTACAATAATTTATTTATTTATTTATTTATTTTTTCAAATTATGATACCGTTTATAAAAAAATCATGCATACCGCATTGAGCTAATCATCGATATCGCATTAATTGAACAAAATCTAAAGCTCTTGTAAGAAATGACTAGTAGCACAAATTTACCGTATATTGGCAGACCACGAAGAGGAGAATATGAAAGTTAGGAGTAAAAATGAGAAGAAAAACTATTGACATATAAGAGAAAACGTTACTAATTCAGTGTTGCTCTTAACGTTAGGGCTCATTTGTTTTCATGGAATGGTGGTCTTAATCATGTTACAAAATTAAGTTTATTTAATATTTTCTGTTGCAATTGTTTATTAGCTTTTTATAAGTTTGATTAATCATGAAATTTAGATTTTGTATAAAGTATTGAGACATAAATATTCTTGTTAATATATTTTATTATACTCTCGACCATCGCCACCAACTACCAATAAAAGTCGAGCAACACCGAACAATCATCACAACCAACCACACAATCATTACTGCCAAATTATCAACCGCCTCTGTATACTAAGCATCCATCACATTTGTCCACCATCAGCCACCATTTTATATCCGTCACTGCAGGTCATCATCGTGCCGCTAGCTTTTGTGTGTGGTTCATCAAAAAATAATTTATAAAACATCATGTAAAGTTTATCTAATTATTTAATGTGTGGATATATTTTATTAAATAAGTAATTGAATTTTTATTTTTAAAACAAAAATAACTTATATATATTTGAAAAAACAAACAGTATACATTTGTGTAGACAAACGGACCTTGTAATATCTGTGTTTTGACATGTGGAAATCATATTTTGTTCTGCTTCATTCATAACTTTGAGACAGTATTAGTTATATTACAGACCAGAGTTTTGATGTTTGTCCAAAGTGCTTCATTGACAAATACCGGAGGAACTTCCAAAATCCTAGTGGTGTTGAACAGTCTCTTCCTTACTCCCTCCTTAGCCCGTAGGTCTGCCACCCTGTTCTGCTCTTGAAGCTATGACTGATTCTTGGGTTCCCCAACTGGATCATCAATGACCTGCATTCAGAAACAAAGTTGTTATAAGGGATATGACCAATTTTCAGCATTCTAATGATCTCTTTTGAGTTAGTGTTGATCACAAGAGGGGTTAGATTATGTTCCTTTGCCAGCTTAAGCCCTTCTAGCATTGCTAGTAACTCAGCTGGATGAAAGCTTTATCTTTTATTACTCAAGAAACTGGGATACAAATGAAGTTGTTTTCTTAATTATATACGTAATGTTACTCATTTAATTGGTACTAAGTTGACTGACAAAGACTTCTAGCTGATTTTTGCTTAATGAAAAATGATACTATTACTCAATATTCTTAGGAACATGACTATAGTTATTCTAATTTCTCTGGTTTTTGAAAGGTTACCGTGGTTATTTTCTTAAAAGAAACAATTATTTTAGAGATAATTTAACTTCTGATCTCCATGATACTTCTTAATGATCGCTAAACCATTTTTGCATTTTCTTTTGTGTTTATGAAAATTTTCTACAAAAGAAACACGTAGCTTCATTTATAAATTGATTTTGCCAGACAAGTAAACTGCTCGATTCGTAATTAGCCAAAGTGTAAACATGGAGTTTCATCTCATAGTAGCATTACACGAAATTTAAGACTCTTTTTCGTTGCTATTAAATATAGTACTAAACTTGATATGGTTGTTCAAGTTGTAATTGCAAAAAAATCAAAAGATTCTCCACTAATATTTTTGATATCCAATCTATCTGATGATTTTAATAGGAGACGTTCTTGGAGGTTAAACATTTGGTTGGCTTTGATTACGAAGCGGAATATGTAATCAGACGACTTGTTGAAGGATCTAGAATTTGTCCCCATTGTGGGTATGTATGGCTGGTCTTGGCAAAACCACACTGGCAAGAACATTTGGGTTGATGTCGGCCGGTCATACGAACTAAAGAACATCCTATTTAAGATTCTGATATCGTTCACGGAACACATTGCACGAATTAGCTATAATAATATGTGAATTATTTGTGGCTAAAGAAGGTGGTACATGTCTCATTGTCTTGGACGATGTTTGGAACATAGAACTTGTGGATTTGGTCAAAAAAGTATTCCCAGAAAACAACAAACGTCATAGGGTCATGATGAACACAAAAACGTGGCTAGATATGCCCACGAATATCCTCATGATCTGAAATATCTGTCTAACGATGAAAGTTTTCAGTTGCTGGAAAGGAGAGTTTTCAACTGTAGAAGGCGTCCTGATGAGTTGGTAGAACTTGGAAAAAGAATTGCAAGGAAATGTGGCGGATTACCACTTGCAATACTGGTAATTGCTGGAGCTCTGGAAGCTTTTCCGAACAAATACTATTGGGAAAGAATCGAGAAAAATGTGGGGCAACACCTTGTGAAAGAGAATGACCCTACAAGCTGCTGGAAAATTGTGGAAACCAGTTATCATAGTTTGCCTCAAGAAATGAAGGCGTGCTTCTTGTATTGCTTCACCTTTCCTAAAGGTAATAAGATCCCTGCTACGAAATTGATTGGCTTGTGGATCGCGGAGGGACTTATAAAGTCCAGTCCGACGTATACCTTGGAGGAGATGGCAGAGAATTATTTGGAGGAGTTTGCAAAGAGGGGTCTAGTGTGGCTGTCGAGAGATGATTTTGGAATTAAAAAGCTCAGCTTTTACGACATGTTGTATGAGTTCTGCAATACGGAGGCGATTAGGGAAAGTGTTTTTCAAGAGATACGTCTAACCCCTGATCAGATTTTTCCTACTATACAAGATCCAGATATTTCTCGTCCATTTGCGTCTTGAATCCTCTGCTCTGCTTGATTTGATCTCCACAAAACCATTTGTAGAACATGTTAGATCTTTCCTATGTTTTTCATAGGAGGAGAAACAAATCTATCAGTTGTCTGCTCCTGATATACAACTCATCCTCAAAGCATTTCCACTGATCAGGGTCTTGGAAATTGAATCCGTCAAAATTCCCTTCTCTCAGTGTTTCAACTAACTGTTTCATTTGAGATATATTGCTATTTCAGGTGATTTCACAGAACTTCCTGCATCCTTTGGTAAGCTTTGGAATCTACAATTTCTTATAGTTAATACAAGTACATCGGAGCCCATTCTTAAAATAAAAGCAAATATATGGAACATGTAGCGGTTGAGACACCTGCAAACCAACATTCCTGCAAAATTGCTGCCCCCTCCTATCTCAACAGATAAAGGTTCTTGCCTAAAAACTCTTTCTAAGGTTGCACCAGAAAGTTGCAATAAGTTGTGCTTGCAAAGGCTGGAAATCTCAAAGAGTTGAGTATTCGAGGGTGAACACAAGCTTTTCTCAGAACTAACATGGATGGATTCAGCACTTTTCAAGGGCTAGAACACCTAGAAAAACTGAAACTGATGAATACTGGTCCTTACACAAGTGAAGCTCTTCACCTTCCTCCAGCATTGTTCAGTTTTCTACGCAAGCTGAATTAGTTAACTTTGTCAAACACGAGGTTTGATTGGAGCAAGGCGGATAGACTGGGGCAGCTGGAATGCCTTGAAGTCCTGAAGTTGAAAAAAGATGCCTTTACAGGTAAGTCGTGGAAGCCGGAGATTGGAGGTTTTAGCCAACTCCAGCTCTTGTGGATTGAAATTGCTGACCTCGAATACTGGGAGGCTTCAAGACTTCACTTCCCAAGACTTAGGAGATTTGTTATTTGGGGATGTCCTAAGTTTGCGAGTGTGCCAGTTGAGCTATCTCAGTTTCATGACTCGTCATATAGATGATGGAAACAAGAAAAGCAGTCAAATCTGAAACGAAATAAAAACGAGAGAAATATAAATGCATGCTCCTAGAAGCATCAAAAATCTTGCTCAATAAAATTTCTCCTGAAACTGATTCCAGGGCCACTCAGTGATGTTAAAAGGTCAGTTAAATTCATTTTGCCTTGAAATGATTATAACTCTCCATTCTAAGTGGTTAATTATGTGTTTACATTCATGTCCAGCTGGTTTCATTTTTTGGTAACAATTCGAATAAAACCGCATCTATCTCTAAATGATATGTGTTTCAATGTTTCATTTAGTAGAATCTCCTGCATGGTATATTTGTTTAGAGAGTTATCCATGAAATTCCGTAATTACGTATTCTTCCCCTTGTATATATTCTGGATTGCATTTGCTCAAACACTGAATTGAGAGGTATTTTTAGTCAAAGTAAAATATAGAATTTGAATCCCCGTGATATGAGCACGGTCATGGTGATATTCAGTTATTTTTTGTGTTTCACCACTTAAACATGTGGTTGGACCATGATTAAGAATAGAAATATCATATGTCTATATTCTGACATATATCGATTTCTATGGGACTAGACTAGATGGAATGTTGTGATATAAATTTCTTCAGAACCACGAAGAGATTTCCTTTTATATATGTATTCAAAGAAACTTATCTGCAACACTTATGCTCTTTTTCTTTTTCTTTTCTTTTTTCCTTATTTTCCTCTTTTCGGCAGGAAATAATCCGGAGCTGGGATCCTGGTTTCATGGACAAATTCTAGAATGCTCTTTGATACGTTATCACTGCATTTCACGTTTTCTACAGTCCAGTCATCTGATGTTCCTATAAAGAAAACCTGTTTGTCTTTTGTCTATTCAAGTTTCGTGAAGTTGGAAATAAGTAACCTCGTCGTTTTGGAGATATGTTAAATAAATGTTCTCCACTCTTGGCTTGAAATAAGCCTTTTGGGGTCTGCTTCGTTCTCGATCACGGTTGACTGTTTTCTTTCTCAATAGAAGTATTGTTTGCCTGTTTCCGGAATGTTGTGTCTGTATTGATTTACTTCATTGCGTGTTTCATTACTGAAGCATGTCCGATTGTTATTGTTGAAAGACATCTTACTCCAACCAGATCAGCTGATTATGAATCTTATTCACCATGTCTAATTTTTGAGATGATTATATTTTAATTGGATGGTGCTACAAGTTTATATGTTTCGGATTACCTCGTCCTAAAACGTATAGGTAATCTTACTTTGATAGGGTGAATGCACTAATCCACATTCAGTTTCCTGATTATCTAAATGTGCAAATCAGTTTACTACAGAAATTAGTAATTGAGATAAGAATGCATCTTGATATATATATCTATATCCTAGAATGGGACGATAAAACGTGGTACTTCGAATTGCTCTGGCTCAGGAAAGAATGTTAATGGATCATTTCCTCGTGCTTTGATTTGTTAGCTATTTAAGCTTCTTATAATTATTTGTAGAAATTATACTAGATATAAAATAGTACTACATTAGCAGCAAATAAAGTTACAAAATAGCATACCTTGCAAAGAAGTAGCACGTAGTTGGGGAAAACGTGGAGATGATAGATCAGAATCTAAGACGTCAAGGTGCGAAGGAGGGATGGCGCGCTCTCTGTAGAGATGACAAAATGGTTAAAAGAAAACAGTTATCCATCCATATTATCCATTAAAAAATGGGTTGGATAATGAACTTTTTAAAAATGAGTCGAATATGGATAAGAACCATATTATCCACTTAGAAAATAGTTAACCAAATGGATAACTAATGTGTTTAACTTTTACATTTGTAAAGCCTCAAATTGGGGGTTCCTCAAGTTTGGGAGACTAGGAATTTCCCCAAAAGTGATTATATTCAAGAAGCCATGTATGGATATCCATATTATTCGCCGGATAACTCATTTTTTATATGTATCAAATACAGGTCGGGTCGAATAATTTATCCATTATTACCCATTTTCGACCCGCTCATATCCGACCCAACTCGCATGTTTGCCACCCCTAATTGGTTGTTTAAACGGCCACGAGGTTTGTTGGTTTGAAAATTGATGAACTTAATTTTCATGCTCTAAAGGCTGAAAAATCACCTTTTTTAAAAAATTAAAGAAAGCATTTACCCCTCCCCGAGTAGGGTAAGGTCAGCGTACACCCTAACTTCCCCAAACCCTACTAATGAAATTATTACTGGGCTGTTGTTGTTAAAGCATTACACCAAAACTATTGTTAGCCATATGATACTACCATTTATAGACGAATACTTCCATGAATGTCATAGCTCTGCAAAGAAATTGTGTCTTAATAAAATGCATACTTTTGTCAAAACGAGCATATCCTTTTCAAAGACACAAGTAAGGACAGTTATATTTTGATTTATTCGATTTCGAACCAAAGGTCACAAAAATAGCACTATTAGAAAACCTTTTAATGAGATGGTGCAATTATACCCATTGCATAAGTGCCCTATTCAGTAGTGCACTCAGAAAAGTTGTAAAGTTTATAAACTACCATAGTAACAGGTGTACAACAGCAAGATCCATGAAACTCTAACAACCAAACGATGCAACTGCTCATCAGATGGGGCAAATACTGAAATTTATCAAGAATCAAGTGCCAGCACCAAGAGCAATAATGGCCATAGAAGATTTCCAACTGTTCCCGGCCATAATTCAAAAAAAAAATTCTTTTGCATGGAACCACCATCGAGTGTAAGTATTAAATATATGGATTGAGCCATCAAACATATTTATCTAATATTCCTCTTCAGAATCCAAACAAAGGCAGTAAGCAACTAAGCCAACAACTGGAACATAACTGAGATTTCTCACTAAGCCAACTTTATCTTCCTGTATATTTTGCGAGTTGCTCCCTATCAACCAAGGTTGGAATATACTGTAGAGACAAATATCCCAGATGAAGGCATAAGCAAGTCTTTCAGAGGATAGATAGCTGAGCAAGAACTCCCATCTATCAGATATACTCCCAAAATCACCATCTCCTCTCCCGAAAATGGCCCAATATGTCGATAGCAGGCAGGCGGCTCCACCAATCAGTCCAACAATAGATGCACCACGAGTCATGATCGAACCCAGTTGAGATGTTGCTCTTGGACGGTACTCTGGGTCGATCTTATTTAGCCGAATAGCCATGTACGGAATTAAAAATGCTGCATCGAATTCGAAAAAGCTCATTGATAAGTCTCTTGTCAAACCAAAATTTATTCACAAAAGAAAAGAGTTACATTTGAAGGGAGCAGAAAATTAAAGATAGCAAAGAGAAAATATCCAGTAACATTAGGCAAGAAAATCTGTGTCAGAATATCTAGCTCTTGAATGAGCAAGAGAAATTTTAGAAAAGTAAATGCAAATAGTTACTCCCTATGTCCCATTTTATGCAAACACTTTCCATTTCTTAATGTCACCTTTCTATATCCAAAAACAATTTAATTTTAAACTTTTCATTTTACCCTTATTGAAATAATTTTAGATCACAAGTTTCAAAAATCTTTATTTCTTAAACTCCATGCTTATACCGTCACATAAAATGGATAGAGGGAGCAATAGCCATGCCATCTTAATCGCCTAAACTCCTAAGTCCTAGTCAATGATAAAGTTTTCAATTCAGCACCCGAGCAATTTTGGTCGAAGCAATTCCAGTATATTCAGGAAATCATATTATATACTACCATTTATCATCCTAGTTTTCGTCAGTTTGACACTTATTGAGAGTTCCATGGGGATGGAGGACTTTATTTTTGGCCACAACCAGAAGTAAGTGTTTGAAAAGTGCATTACTGTTTGTGAGGAACATTTGAAGGCCCCATAAAAGATCTAGTGATCCCTTGTATCTGTCTCTCTTGCGATCACTGAATAGTAAAGGAGCGAACATGAAAGTCCAGCCAATTACAAAATTAAACAGTCCTTCAGACATCTGGTATAAAAATCAGAGAAGAATGTTAAAAACGAGATCCATGCCAATTAATAAATTTGTATTTTACAAAGTAGTTACCGGATGAAGCACTGGTGCCTCCAGTAAGTGGACACCCCCTACTCTGCCAAAGGGTGCAATGTGTAAAGTTCAATGTCAAATTTATGGTAAATGACAGATTGAAAACCGACATGGAAAGTCATACAAGGACAATATTCATATCAGTAACTGCTTAATTTGTAAATTTATATGCATCTAAAAGAAGCAGGACTAAGTTGAGACACAGTGGTATAAAATGAAAATTCAACATATGGAGAAGGGTTCTGTTTAAGTGCTATAACAACAGAATATATTCTTAAAAGTCATATATAAAAGTGTTTGGTATGTTAGTATGTATACATTGTGAATGACACAAGCATGCATATCAAACGGATGTCAAAGTTGAAACAGAGTTCCCAATTAAGCCAACCTTTAAGGAGTTAGTAATAAATCTGGTAAAGGCCAAGACACAGTGATTATTCAAGAATCAATATTTCTAGTTAGGGCATGCTTCAACATTGAGAAATATAGGTGATAAAGCAGGTTTATCAATGAATAACCAAGGGAAGTGGACCAGATAAAGCAGGTTTATCAAACCTTGATTGATAACCAAGGTTTATCAATCAATTATGGCACCTATTGTCAGCTAAAATATGTGACGAAATTAGCATCTCTAGACAAGAAAGGAATGCAGGTTTACTACTGAAATCTTTGGATTAAACTAATTCGGTACAGTTAATAAGACTTCAACATACCAGCATTCAGAAGAGGCAGAATGAAGAAGAAATTGAGGGAGAGACCAATCAGATCATTGACTGTTTCTGAACTGATTGCCCACACTGGATCTCCCTGCATTATATATCAACATATTTTCAAGTAATATGGAAGTAGAACATTCAGAACTGTTTGTTATGGAGGTATATCACCAAAGAGAAGTCCATGCCGTTGGGCAAAAAAGGAATGTTAAAACTAAGGGTGTCTAATGGGTGGGCCGGGCCGGGCTGGGTAGGAAAAATTAGTAACCGTACCGGTTGGGGTCCGGACCGGTTACGGGTTGGGTCTTACCGAGTTTAAAGGGTTCAGGTTCAACTGGGTAAAAAATGAATCGTAAGGGTTACGGTACAAGGGGCCGGGCCGGGTTAGTGTAATTTTTAATTTTTTTGTATTTTGTATAACTATTGTAAGTTATATTAATATAAAGTAAAAATATAAAGAATAAAATGAAGATGGGAAAAAATTGCACTTATAAATTGCAAGTGCTACATTTATTTCAAAATTACAAATTGAAGTTTGCATTTAACAAGTAAATTAACGAAAAAAGAGTAAAACTAAATTTTCATGCATAATAATACTTCAAATTAATCTAACAAACTAAAATATTAAGCATAAATACATCTAATGATTTTAAAATAACACAAATTGTCTCAAATCAACTTAAATACGAATTTCTGGAGGACGCTCAAGACAACTCTTCATATGCCTCCTTAAACAGCATGTGCCACACTTTGGACGAAGATTTAAGACTCGACCACAGTTCTTGCACTTTACTTTGGGAACTTCTTCATTTTCTTCTATCACCTCAAAGTGTTCCCAAACATATGAGCGCACTCTAGAAGTACGGGGCATGATTTAACTTGAATTGAGAAATTGAGATTGAGAAATAAGAGATGAGTGAAGAAATGAAGAAGAGGGGGGTGTATTTATAGTTTTACAAAGGGTTAAATTTGTAATTACAAAAAGTGTTAATTTTTTAAAAAAAGGCCCAAAAAAGGGCTAATTGTGCAAATCAGTTGCCCAACAATCAGCCTTTGGGCAACGGCTCCTTGGCAGGTGACCGTTGCCAACGGTAACCAAATAAGCCAATCAACAATTTAAAAAAAAAAAAAAAAAAAAAAACTAGCCGTTAACCGGTCTGGGCCGGTCCGGGCCGGTTTAACCGGTTCTACAGTATTTCTGTTGACCAGGTTTGACCGGTCTGGGTAACCGGTTGAAAATAGGTGAACGGACCAAACCCCCTACCCCTTTCACCCAGCCCCACCCGGCCCCCTTGTACCGGTCCGGGCTGGTTCCAGTTTTAACCGGTCTGGGCCGGTTCGGTTACGGTTAAACCCGGCCCGTTAGACACTCTTAGTTAAAACCATATATACTTCTATTGTTCCTATCATGTCCAAAAGGTGAGGAACTAAATTCAGAAGTCTAACGTGCATCACATCATCAATTATAAAGGTGATACACAACCATAGACAGGTAAATGCAACTTCTATAGTGAGCTATGGGAAAATGAGTAACTATCAGAATGAACTACAACAAAATCTTAATATTTTGAGGCTTTTTTCCAAGAAGAAATCTGGATCTAAACAGATTTCTGAAGTTTGAGTATTAACAGAAAAGGAAATAGATTCTAATAGAATGAAATGCAGGCGAAATAGCACTGTGATACAAATGACAGTCTCCAGACTATGGTGTGAAATATTTTCAGAATGTTCAAGAATTTGCTTGTAAGTGAAATGTATCTCTAGTTTCCTTTTCAATATTTTCTGGCAAATGGTAAAGTTAACCTCCAAGTATCTAACAGATATAAGCCGTGGGAGACACAAACTTAAAAACTAGTGAAGAGTAGCCTCGCAATCAAATATTCAGATATACCACTTAGTGAAACTATATTTTCACTTGCCTCAAAAGACAAATTAAGTAGTTTTGGAATGAAATAAGCCCGAAAAGAGTGGAATGGATACAAAGGATTGAGATAGCTGACCCAACAAGTTTGGGATTGAGGCTTAGTTGATTGATACGTTCAAACTCGAGATTGGAGTTTTCCGCCCCATTTAGAAGTTAGGTTCCAATTCCAACAAAAGCCCTTTGCTCTCTGACCTTCACTAGGCCCAAAAGAAAAATTAGAAAGGAAGAAAGAAATCTGTTCAAGTATTCATGTGTGTGACCTAGTAGTCGATGAAGCTGGGAATAAGAACCACGCGATACCATGGTTTGAATTTCAATTGTGATAGTCTCGTATTGTTCGAAATTATCCCGGCAAAATAAGAGAGGTGGAAGGTGGCCCAAACACCCTTATCTTGAATAAAAATTATGTTCAAAACCATAAATTTTCAGCTCGTTTAGATAACAACAGAACCAACACAAGATAATGTATGGTAATGAGCAACTAAGATACAAAAGATGTTGGCTTTATATACTCCATTGCAAAAAAATCACCATAGAATAGACCATATTAGCTTCGGAGTGGTTAAAACATCCATAATTAGAATGATCATTAGTACACGAACAGATGCTAAAAAACAGCTAATTGAAGGTGCTAATTTGAATGCTCATATGAAGAGTCCAGTAGTACAACTAGGCTATATCAAACTATTTAAATTTCAATGTTTGATTTCAGATTTTTCAAATAGTTACAATCTCTTATAACTAAAAATACAACAAAATTTTGTAAAACTCGGTGATTCAAGAAGAAAGAAAAGGATTTTAATGTGCGTAATAGGTGAAACGAAATAAGACAGAGGAAGTAGTACATTACAGGTGCATAGGGAAGTAAGAAGAGCCACAACACGTACACTCCTTCCGCAGTCCACAATATAGCCTGTGTTAATTTCCTTATTTTCTCATCCCTTTCTAGAATTGAATCCATCCCTCCACCTCCACCGCCACCAGCTCCTGTGGTAAAAAGGGTTTTCCGGCGAGCTCTGTTGCAAAGACAAAGCCTTCCTAGTTGTAGCCTTTTCACTTTGGGCTCCAACCCAAAGTGTGCACTAGTCTTGGACCTTTTCGTATTGTGGCCAAATGCCAAGTCAGTTCGTCTGCCATGGCTGACTAATTGATGGCCAAGTGCTAAGTCAGCTTTGGTGCATAACACAGTTGCCGGCAACATTGCCGGAGAATGGCTTAGTTGAAAGTTTTCTCCTTATCCAATCAACTAAACGGGCCCTTAAAAGAGGTTTATCACCCAAGCGTTGTTTTTTTGGGAGAATGACACACTTACCCACTAAAACAAAACTATTTACTCTTGCCTATCTATTTATTTTTCTACTCATCAAACTAATTATATTTCCTACCCATAGTAATTTTTGTGGGAAATTTTTTCTTTTTTCTTCAATTTTTTTATTTCTATGCTTCTTCTTTTTTTCCTTTTTTTCTTTTTTTCTCGTTTTCTTCTTATTTTTTTCTTTTTTCCTTTTCTAATTTCATTTAACTTATTTTTTTATATTCTTTTCTCTTCATAATCTAATTTTATTTACTATTTTCACTATTTTTTATTATTCTTTTTTTATATAATAAGAAAAAATAATTGATATAATAAATATTTGTTCACTTTTTTAAATATAACTAGTATAATATACCTTTTGTCTTTTTTTAATTTTTAAAATTCAGTTATTAAATTGAAATAATATCAGTTGTCACTTGATCTAATTCACTGAATATCACACTGATTGCTGCTGAGCACCATAAATTACATAATCAACTTTTAAGAATCAACACGTGATTGTCATGCAAATCTTGATCTCCTTCCCTATAAATATCAGTACGTACTCTACCATTAGCAGTAATACAACCAATTATGGAGCAAGAAAATATAATCTACGGCCACCAAATCTTCATATACACTAGTTAGAATAGAAATGATAACAAAACATTGGAAAATGCAATAAAAGTATAAGTAGCAAAAAAGACTTCTAGAAACATATGATACCAATATGGTATACATGTATACCAACAGAGTATATGATTGCTCTAGAATATTGCTACAACTATCTGCGACTATACTAATGTACCAAAATATTAAGGATGCAATAAAAGTATGAGAAATTACATGCTCGCAACTAAATATTCGCAAAGCAACTTGCTCATTCCTTATGTTAATAGGGTATATAGTTGTATGGGGTCGTTCCAATAATTATCTATAATTATAAAAACTATTACATAATACACATAATCTATGTTCGTCGGCACAAAAAATTCCAGTACTGCAAATCATGTTCATATAAATAATTTCAGAATAGTAATCACTTAAAAATGCAGCTAAAACAACCAAAAAAATGTTCAAACTACCATATGATACCAATATGGTATATAACTATACCAACATGGTATACAACTTTACTGGTTAATTTCCGGCAACTGTATGACTATACTACTATTATATAACACACATGCATAAAGAGAAAAATAAAAAAATAGTGTACCATATATTAATATAATAAAGTATTTCAAGATATTGTACTATATTACTATTATTAAAAGAAAATTAAATAGTGTACCAATTAAATGCAGCTAATACAACCAAAAGATGACTCAACTAGTATATGATACCATATAGTATATAACTATACGAATAGGGTATATAGTTGTACGGGGTCGTTCCAACAACTGCATATAACTATAAAAACTATTAACTAATATACAAAATCTATGTCCATAGATACAAGAAAATCCAACACCGCAAAATATGATCATATAAATCATTTCAGAATAGAATTCACTTAAAAATGTAGCTAAAACAACCAAAAAATATCCCAACTACCATATGATACCAATATGACATATAATTATACCAATAGGGTATACAGTGCTACTAATTAATTTTAGAAAACTATATATGGCTATACTATTATTACATAATACATATGCATAAAAAGAAAAATAAAAAAATAATGTACCACATATTAATATAAGAATATATTTCAAGATATTGTATTATAATACTATTATATAAAACAAACACATAAAGAAGAAATCAAAATGATTACATAATACACATGTATAAAAGAAAATTAAAAAAAATTCAAGATATTGTACTATTCTACTGTTACTAAAGAAAAATCAAATAGTGCAACAATTAAATATAACTAATACAACAAAAAAATGTTCCAACTAACATATGATACCAACATAGTATATAGCTATACCGACATGGTATACAATTGTACGCAAAGAGTTTAAATTTTTTTTAAAATTCAATTATTAAACTGAAATAATATAGTTGTCACATAATCTAATTAACTCAATGAGAGCTTATGCAATGAATAATACCTCCATGGAATTCCATTAGTGTTAATAAATATTATTATTTATTTATTGAAATTACGGACAAAAATTCAGGACAATCCTTTTGAAATTGTGGTATGCACGACAACCGAGAGTTTCTCCGATCAACTTATTCCTCTTGTCCATTTTTCTCACTGCGAATATCCTATTTTATTTTTATTTTTCAAATAATTATTACTATATATTTCTACAGTCAAAATACATATCATAGACAAAGAGATAGTCAAAAGTAATATTATTCAAGTCATATAATAAAATAAAAAGGGGAATAGATTTGCATTTTCCACATGCCCCTCACGTGGGGTAAAGCAAATTAAAGGGGAAATAGGAAATTGAGTTGTCCGGTAATAAGTTTGTATTGTATAGGTAGGAATTGTAATTAATTTTCAAGTGGGCAACACCGGGTAATTACTTTGGCCTTGATAGGCATTATGTGTTATTTCCTCTTGTTTTTTTTCGTTTTTCTTTTTATAAAAAGAATACGACGCTTTTTTATTTAAAATTAATTTTTGCGACCCCAAAATAATGTTGTATGGTGGGCCGAGCTGGGACCGGGACCGGACCGGGCCGCGGTCCTAACGGGCTAAACGGGTCTGGCGGGCCAGTCCTGGTGTGCCGGTCCTTAATGGTGCAAAAAGCCCGAGGCGGGCCGGGTCACATAAAATAGCCCACGAGCCCGGGACCGCTAAGCCCAGAACCGGTTGGCGGGCCTGGGCCGGTCTTACCGAGCCTAACGGGCCTCTAACAGCTACTTTTAAAAAAAAAATAAAAAATAGCAACGGTCAAAAATTAAAAAAGTAGTCGTTGGGCTGCAATTTTGACCGTTTGGAACTTTCAAAAATAGCCATTTGGCCCCCAAACTTTATATAATTACACTTTTTTCCCAATTCTCAATTATAAATATCCCCTCATTCTTTCATTTTTACTCACCAATTCATCAATCTCTCTACTATAATTGCTTATTTTATTGTTGTTTCGTGAAAAATTGTGAAGTTGGTGAATTGAAGTATTCAAGTCTTCAACGATTTTCAATTTTCAAGAAGTTGTTCGACAATTCGGTAAACTCGTTTCAACTCTTAAGTTTTAAGAATATATTTTTGTGTGTTTTAGTTTGCATAATTGTAATTAATATGACATCTTTGATAAAAATGTTTGGTGGTAAGGGAAAAGCTAAAACTGGTGAAAGTAGTGGCCAACCTACTACCCTTCCCCCGGCTCCCCGACCCAGACCTGGTAGACGTCCTGCTGCTCCTATTATTCTTGATAGTGATAACCCCTGTTTTCAATTTTCTGATAGTCAATTTTGCCATAATGTTGCACCAGGTGAAAATTTAGATGATGAAACTATGAATGCTCTTTATCCTAATCAAACTATCTTTGAAAATGATGAGGAAAATGAGGATGAAGATGAAACCCAACCGGATTTAGATGATACACCTACTAGTCCTTTTAATAACCCAACTGATGTACCGCCCGACCCACCTGTAGAAACCCCTAGTTTTAATAGACAACCTCCTAAACGCCTAGAAACATCATTAGTTTGGAATTATTTTACTCAAGTAAGAGAACAAAATAAGGCTAAATGTAAAACATGTGGGAAATTACTGGCGCATAAATATACTGGAGACCGTAGCGGCACGGGTAGTTTGACTAGGCACATAAAAACACACCCTAGAGATAAAGTTAGATATTTACAAATGAAAGCGCAGCTAGAGGGGACACGTGTAGATTGTGCGGATAGCCCTAGTACAGGTTCAAATCTAGTTCAACCAGGAATTAACACTGTGACCGGAGGTATTTTATATTACGATCCAAATAGAGATCGTGAAGAATTAGCAAAGATGATTACCGTTATGTGCTTACCCTATTCTTTTCCTTCTAATCCTAATTGGGTGCATTATATTAGAAGAGTTTTTAATCCTACTTATAAAGGTTGGCATCGCGCAACAGTTAAGAGCGATATTTATAAATATAAACATGAATATGAACAATATTTCCGGTATTTATTTACTCATATAACTAATCGGATTTCTATTACTACTGATATTGGTAGAAGTGGTAATGATTGTGATTATCTAACTGTTACAAGTCATTGGATAGATGAGGAGTGGACAATGCAAAAATGCATTATTGCTTATAGAATAATTAATTCACGTCACACAGGTAAGTTTATAGCTAACACTGTTGCAGATATTTGTAGATATTTTTGCTTTAGAGATAAAATAATGACAATTTCTATGGATAATGCTTCTAGTAACACTAGTGCTATAGGCATACTTACAACAACACTAAATCCTGCATTTAAGAATATATTCCATGTTAGATGTATTTGTCATATTTATCATTTAATGGTCGGTGATGGTATGCGAATTTTAAATTTAGAAATTGAAAAGGTTAGAATGGCTCTTAATTGGCTTTTTTATTCAAACCGTAGAAGTAGACTTAGAGATTATTTTAAAAAATGTGATGAATATGGTCTTAGAGAAAGAAAGGTTCCTAAAGCTTGCCCGACTAGATGGAATTGTATGTACGAAAGTTTAGTAGTTGCATATGAATATAGAACCCAATTAATGCAACGTTTAATGCTCGGGTAGGTGGTGAGGATGATGATGAAATGCTTACTACTCAAGATTGGACGAATGTTAAAATTCTTATAGATTTGTTAGAACATTTTCAAATTGCTACAAATGCACATTTTGGGCAATATTATCCAACTATTTCAAACTGTTTAGTTTATATTGCAGCACTATGTGATTTGTTTGTTGAATTTTCGGAGGGTGGGGAAATTTATCAACTTGCTATAAATGAAATGAAAGAAAAGTTTAAAAAATATTTTTTCCCTATCCCTCCTATTTATGGTGTTGCTATAATGTTAAATCCTACAATAAAATTAGGAGGTCCTCATTTTTGGTACTCAAATATTTATAAGGCTTTAGATCTTTCAAATGGGGAATTTGCTACACTTGCAGATGCAAAAGCCTCAATTAAAATTAATGCTCAAACAATTTATAATGATTATCAACTTGCCTTAGAGCATGCTAGGCCAAATGTTTCAACCCCTACTTTGTCTAGTTCACAATCGTCTAAAAGAGCGCGGGCTTAAAAGCACTTAAATCCTGGACGGAGTTCACGGGTTCTCAAGGTGATAATTATGATGAAACTTCACATCTAAATGAACTTCAAGTTTATTTGTCGCAGGGACTTGAAAAGGAGAATCCAGACGGCACTTTTGATCTTTTGGAATGGTGGAAGGCAAGGGAAAAATATTTTCCGGTTCTTGCAAGGATGACTCGGGATATTTTATCTATTCAAGCTTCAACTGTTGCATCAGAGAGCGCTTTCAGTCAAGCAAGACTTCAACTAGGTGATCATAGAGCGTCTATGAGGGAGAGCTTGGAAAAATTTGTACTGTTCAGAGATTGGATCCGCTCGAAAAGAAGAAACTTTAGAATTGCGGAATCACAACCGGCGATAGATGAAGCTTATGAAGAAATGATGGCGGAACTTGCGGAGGATACTGCTTCGCCCGGAAGTGGTGATGAATAAGCTGCTTTTCCACCACCACCAACACAACCTCTTCCGAACCTTGAAGGATTTATGAGATTTGTTAGAGATACAATGTAGATTATGGTGTAACACGTACTTTGGCACATCTTCTTTTAGTTTTTTCCCTTTTAATGGTGGTATTAGTACCTTGTTGTGCTCATTCCATTGGGGGAGGAAGACTAAGAAAGATATGCCATTTTTGGTAATAAAAATTATAAGACATGCCCTTGAATATCTTTTTGCAATATTTTTTTGTCTTTAACTTGCAATTATTTATAAGCTATAATATATATACATAACATACAATATATACTACAAGAAAATATATAAGGGAATATATATACATAACATACAATATATACTACAAGAAAATATATAAGGGAATATATATACATAACATACAATATATACTACAAGAAAATATATAAGGTAATATATATACATAACATACAATATATACTACATATATATATATATATATATATATATATATATACTACAAAACATTATAAGAAATTATATTTGGAAATATATATACATAACATACTATATATAGTATACTATACTAGTATACTATATATACTACAAAACAAGATTTTTCAAAATTCAAAATGAGGGCCCCACCCCCAATGACCACCAACGGCCATATTGCACAAATAACCGTTTTTTTTTCAATTTACAAAACTAACCTTCTCTAACACTATAAATACCCCCTCCCTCTTCTTCATTTCAATACTCAATATTCATTTATCAATCTAAATTTCTCTCAATCTCTCAATCTCCAATTTTCAAGACTTCAAGTCTCAATCTTAATTTTCAAGTTACATCATGCCTCGTTCGGAAAGAGTGCGCTTATTTGTTTCGCACTACTATGAAGTGCTTGAAGAAAATGAAGAAGGCCAAATATTAAAGTGCAAGAACTGTGGAAGAGTCTTAAATTTTCGTTCAGGGTGTACCACAGGCATTTTAAGGAGGCATATAACGTATTGTGTTGATGGTATTTATCCGCAAATTCGTCTTTAAGATTTTTCAACAATTTGTGTTATTTTAAAATTATTAGACGTATTTATGCTTCATGTTGTACTTTCTTATTAATTTATTATGCATGGCAATTTAGTTTTACTATCGTTTTGTTATTTTACTTTTTCGTCAAGCACTTTAATAATTAGATTTCTACATATATATACTACATATATATTTTTTATATAGCCATGATATGGTTTACAAGAAATTGCCTTAAACAAATTTTTTTTTAAAAAAAAAATCCTGAAATTAAAAAAGCCCGTTAGGCCCGCTAAGCCAACGAGCCCGACCCGTTTAGCCTAGGACCATATGGGCTTAGGCCCGTCACGGGCTGGTTCCACCCGTTGAGCCCATGAAGCCCGGGACTGTGAGGCCCGGGATCGCCAGAGCCCAGGCCCGCTAAGCCCAGGCCCGCTAAGCCCGACCCGTTTGGCCCATTTAGGCCCGGCCCCGGCCCAGAATACAACATTACCCCAAATCCCACCTTTAAGGATCGTGATGAATACTTAGTTCTAGCCTAACACATGCAGAGAATGTAACAGAATTAACCAACTTGACTGCAAAATGTTAACGCATAATTGAAATAACATAGTCGAATCCGAACAACAGTCACACAACCCCAAAACCGGCAGTACAGAGTCATAAACTCTACTTAACACACTAAAATTTCTAAATACAATACTGTTCTGGAATGAAAGAAAATAGTAGTAATTAAAGACAATAGAAGGTGATTCCGATACCTGCGAACGCAATAACACGTATACTTTGAAGTCTCTACAGCAGCACAGAATCAACTAACTAAAACCGACACACTCCGAGGTACCTGGATCTGCACAAAAATGTGCAGAAGAATAGTAATTATATAAAGCTAACATCGGACCAAATAACAACACAAAACTAAACATGGGAAGAATAATAATTTAAAGCTAGCAATGGTAAGTAAAAGCACCAAATGGCAACATAGAGTAACCCGGCGCTAACGTATCAAAGTAATCATAATGCAATTAAGGTAACAGGGAAACCAATTAAGAAAAAAATACAAGTGATAACCAAATTTTGAAGTAGTACTAACACTAGGTTTACAACGAGAATCACCGTGAGGTACAACACCTCATAATCACATATTACAAGTCTCAAATCACGAATCATATACACATGGCACCTTGTGCCCACATTATCAATCACAATGCACGAACAACTCACATACCAATAACATCAATATATTGGATCAGCATGGACAACCCACGTGTTGCACGGACAACTCACGTGCTAATAGTAACAATGTCTTTTATCTACACGGACAACTCACGTGCCAAAAGTTATAATATCTCATATTCACATGGACAACTCACGTGCCACCAGTCCAATCCACATATAGAAGGAAGATATACAAGAATACATGTACTTGATCAATGGACATCACGATTCATATCCTGAACTGATATAGGTGACATGTTACGGTGTGTGCATGTGCAAGTATACTATCACAACTCAAGTTAACATGTAAAATCAAAGACATCGAGTAGTACATTGAAAATAACAAAACAAATCCCATAATATGCATGACACACACAAGAAAGTCATATCACCACACAAATATAATCAATAACAATACTCTTAGGCCATCACAAATCATCTTTGACATAGCCCCCTTGTCTCACCACGTGCGCAACAATAAAGTAAATGCTCGCCTTGTCTCGCCACACGCGCATAAATAATTATCTCACCTTGTCTCGCCACATGAGCAAACCCGATATATATATATATCCCGCCTTATCTCGCCTCATGTGCAAATATGAAATAATAATAATAATAATAATAAAAATTCACGTGCAAACACCCCGACAATCATCCCAACCAATTCACATGTACCCAAGTCACAATCGACACAACAGTCAATTGGCATTACACATGAATATTACCAAAACAACAATACCAGTATCACAACAACGCATAGCCCACGACTTGACAACAATTTATACAAGAGTTTCAACAACCACACATAGAAACGGAAGAATAAACTCAACAACGAAAGATATTCCATATAATAACAACATCGATCAAGTACATATAAGAGTAAACTCAACAATGAAAGAGATAACATGTACTACCAACTTCAATTAAAGCATGTAAGAGTAAACTTGGCAATGGAAGATATAACATGATATGACAACTTTAATTAAATTCATGTAAGAAACCTAAGAGTCTAAACCAATTAATTTCCACATATAAGACCATGTACACACTCGTCACCTCGTGCACACATCTTCCACATAATTCAAATAGTACAATTAAACCCAATCTTACGGGATAGATTCGCCCACATAAAGTTAGGTTAGATGCTTATCTCTAAAAATACATTTACTCGAAAATTTACCTCCGTTCAGCTCAAATCTGAACAAAATCGACTTAATAACATCAAATAATGGAAGAGAAACTAATTCCAATAAATAAAGTTAAGATCTTTACACAATTTCACAAAAGTCAACATAAGTCAATCCCGAGAGCGCCGATCAAAACCTGGGTCCAAGGGTAAATCTAGACTACCCATAACCCAACGAGTCCATATATATGTTTTATTTTCAAATTCGAGTCCAATTCGACTCTCAAATCTCAAATTTTTATTTTCTAAAACATAGAAAAAATCCCCAAAATTTCCCTTCAAATCTCATGATTTAGATATTAAATCTCATAAATTATTATTTAATATAATTAAAAATTAATCAAAATCACTTACCTAATAGTTGTATGTGAAAATCCCTCCTCAAAATCGCCTCCTACCAAGTCTAAGGCTTAAAAAGTGATAAAATGAAGCTAAGCCCCAAAACCCTAGCTATAAGTTCAATTGCAGGTGTCGCATTTGCGACCTTGGGTTCACAAATGTGGACATCGCAAATGCGGCCCAGGGCTCGCAAATGCGACTATCAGCTCTCAAAAGCGAGGTCTACTAATATTGCAAATGTGGTACATACATCCCAAATGCGATGTCCCCAAGCCCAGGTGCCCATCACAAATGCGATCAGTGAGTTCGTGAATGCGATCTCTCTCCAGCCCCAGCCAAAGACCACCTTGGAAATGCGAGGTCAGCAAATGCGAACTAGATCTCGCATTTGCGAGACCTGAAGCATTAGTCCAAAAACCAACAAACTCATACTCGTTCGAACACTCTGAAACGCGTCTGAAACTCAACTGAACCCCTAGGGCTCCACACCATGCATCCATACAAGAATAATAATATAATACGAACTCTCTCATGCGATCAAGACGCCCAAAATAATATCTGAAATCACGAATTGGATCTCAAAACACATGAAATTTATATTGAAACTCAAGAACTTCTATAAACACAACAACGCGTCTGATTCCTATCAAATCAACTCGGTATGACACCAAACTATGCAGACAAGCTCTAATAACAAAACAGACCTATTCTAAGTCCCGGAACCAAAATTCGATAGCTAATAAATCAAACCATGGTCAAACTTAAGAAAATTCTAAACCTTCAAATTGTCAACTTTCGAAAAAATAAGTCAAATCAACCTAGGAATCTCTGAATTGAATTCCAGGCTTACGCCTAAGTCCGAAATCATAATACGAACCTATCGGATTCATCAAAATACCATTTCGGGGTCGTTTTCACAAAAGTCAAACCTCGGTTAACATTCCCAACTTAAGCTTCTAAAATAAGAATCATTCTTCCTAATCAATCCAGAATCACTCAAAAATCAAAACCGACCATGCACGCAAGTCATAATATATAATATGAGACACTCAAGACCTCAAACCACTGAACGGCACGCTAAAGCTCAAAATGACCGATTGGGTCATTACATTTTCCCCTCTTAAACAAATGTTCGTCCTCCAACGTGCCAATAGTTGTTCCAAATCTATCAAATCACTGTATAAACTTATCATACACATCCACACGGGTGATACCACATCACCCCAATCCATATAAGCCCGACAATACCATCTTGACTGAAGATTATTCCTTACATCCATACCGATAAGCCTTAGAACCAAATTTCAACATCCATCAAAGGCTAATTCTTACATAAACACATTGTATAACCTCACCCAGCTGAAACAACTCATGCACACATCCATAAGGCATAACCACATGACATAACACATCACCCATATGCATATAGCCACAACTATTGCCACAATAGTTGCCCATTACGAAACCCGGTGCCCGTAAATAGCCTCATAATGACTAGAACCTCGTTCCAGGCCTTCATAACACTACTGATGATGTAAGAAATATATGAAACTCATAATTACTCACCCGACCAACAAGCCACACCAAAACCCACCTGGGAACATACACCGTAATACAAACCTAACAAGCATAACTCGAATATGATTGAATATGAAAAAATAAACACATGAGAGAACTATCAAACAAGTCCAACAGGTGCAAGTCCCCATCGGTACCATATTATGAGTCTATTCCACAAGGAAGAAGCAATGCACACGAACTAATCACAAAAAATCCCATCCTAACTTAACTCCACCGTGACACGTATCCCGATTCAAACATACATATCCACAAAGAACACAAGGTTCCCATCCTCGACTCAGGGTCACAAGTAAGATAAACATCCCAACAACTAAAAACCTTCTACTAACTCAATCATGTTGATAGAATATATGGGTCCACCAACTTCAATAGAGAATCAGGTTCTCTATCAGGTTCGACAGTACATACACAAAGCAAAAATTAAATGACATGAGAAATTTTACGTGGAAAATTTCCATCTCAACGGGATTAAAAACCACGACCTATCCTTATAGGATTTCAACTTTACTACTGAGCAATTTTCAGATTACAACCTATGCAACCTAGGAATTAAACTCTTAATCCCTCACTAACTTATAACACACCTATTACAAAGCCACTTTGCAATAACTCTATTACAAAGACTTTGAAACTTGACTAACTCTAGCCAAGACTTAAACATGCAGGTTTAAGGTTTACAAGGGTTCTTATAGAATGCTTCTAAACAATATAGATAGGTATTACAATTTGAAGAACTATTACAAAGTCACAACTCAACTAAGAACACACAATAACTCGATATGGAAACTGGTCCGTAGTTGCTTTGTTCTTTGTTCTTGAGGCACTTGAAACTCACTAGCTGAATAGTCACATGAGTGAGCTTGAGAGGGATTTCTAAGTGTTTAAGTGAAGTTGTTTTACCTCCCTTGAGTGCATATATACATGTGTAACATCACTTACAATGATGCAAGCAAGATAGGTAAAAAGTCTTCCCTGAAAAGTTGACTGCAGCACTGTTCCTGCATTGTAGCGTGTGCAGGCAGCAACTTTCCAACTGGAAAGTTGACTTCGTACAGTCTCCTCGGGATCTGGTCCCTCAGCTGTTCCTTCCACTCTGAAGAGTTGAATCATATTTCCACGTTGAATCCCAACCTGGAATCTTGTGATCTTGAGGTCTTGTAAATGTGTAATAGGTTCCTCATCTGGTTCTGGATAGTAAGTTTGTTAGATCATCAAAACATAAAGTAAAGTACTTATAATCAAAGTACTTTTAACCTATAAATTTCTCCCTTTTACTGATGACAAACGTATAATTGAAAATCCTAGAAGGAGCCACAAAAGAACTAGATTATGAACCAGAAAGACCTTAAGTTCCCCCTGAAGCTCTATATTCCCCCTTAGTCAGTACCTAAACTTTTGTGAGTCCCCCCTAAATGAGTTTCCCCTGAATCTGTATTTTGTTTTCAGATTACTATTCATTCATGCTCTCATTTATTCATGCATTCATACTCTGTATTATTCAATTAAATCATCCCCCTTTTGGCATCATAAAAAGCATAGAACAGGTTAGCAACATAAAGAAGTCTAGCATAGCTAACTCATGCCACTTATTTGCTCACAACATGATAAAAGACAGAAGCAAAAGAGCAGCAACATAGATAGCAAAAAAGAAATCACTTTGATTAACCAGAATTGGACTTTTACAAGCAGGAGCAGAATCATTGTTTTCATCCACAGTCTAGAACAAACAAAAAACAATTGCCAGAAATAACAAAACATCACCAAAAATAACTTAAGAAGATAGACACTGGAAACTGGATACTAAAAGGAGATTCTTTAAGGGACACTGGAGGAAGGGGGCTTGGAAGAGGAGGCAAGAGTTTGAAAGACAAGATCTATGTGAGCATTCACGGACATTTGCTCATTGAGCAGTCTTTCTTTCAGGTCCTCCACCTATTTCCTTAGTTCAGCATTCTCCTTTGTTAGGCGTGCAACCTCTGCGTTGTGAGAACCACTAGAACCAGGTACCTCTTGCAACTAACTGAGCTGACTCTCAAGAATCGCGTTCCTAGCCTTCAACTTCTGGATCTCCTCTATGGCACTATTCTGGGCATTTATCAGTTGAGAGATTGTGGAAGTGCTTCCAACTCCTCCAACTTTGTCAATACACTCACACTCCCCCAGAGTAGTTTTTGAAAATGTTTGCTTTTTGGTGCCCACTTTGACCTGTCCTAGAGGTATTTTGAAAAACTCAAAGACCTATGTGAGAAGGAACCCATAAGGCAGTCCAGGATTCCCATCTTTAAGGTTCTCTACCTTCTGCATATGCTCAATCATTATGGCAGGCAAATTGATAGAAGAGAAATTATCCAAGGTTTCCATAAGGAATAGGTCAACTTTGGATGCAATAGATCTTGTTTCAGCGCGGGGAAGCAATACTTTGTTAACCATCTCAAAGAGTAGTTGATAAACTAGAAGGAGTGCCTTCTTATGCACCTATTCCCCATGTTATACTGTCTTGTCCTTAACAATGACATTTCTGAAGTTTGGTGTGCAGACACCTTGAACAGATGACAATCCTTTGGTAGGAACACCCAGAATTGACCCTAATAAGGTAGAGTCCATCACTATGTCTACCCCATTTACCAACACACAGATTTGATCACCATCAACTGTGAAGAGGCTAGTGTAGAAACTCCGCACCTCGTCCTCATACACTATAGGATCCTCACTTGTAAACAAATTGGTCCACTGTTGAGAATCACAGATATCCACTAATTGTCTCATCCCAGCACTCTCTAGAATGTTAGAGGCAAATGTGAGGCCCCACAACACTTTCTGATTCCCCAACTTCCTTTTCTCAGACCTCAAAGTTCCACTCACTTTTCCTTTCTTGACGGAACCAGGTTCCTCATCATCATCATCCCTCTTTCTTTTCACTGACTTGCCAACAGACTTTTCCTTCTCCACTGACTTGTTCTATCTATGTTCACCAGATTTCTCCACTTCTTCCTCATCAGACTTGTCACCAAGCTCCTTCACTGTCTTGTCACCAAAACTTTTTACCAACTTTTTATTAGAACCAGCAACAACACTCTTGGAAGAACTCTCAGCACCCTTAGAGGTGTGCCTTTCGGATTGAGAGAGAGAGGGTGATTCTTCCTTGAAGACTTGCGGGTCAGGGAACTAGGTTCCTCTTTGGTTTTCTCATCCACATCCACTACAGGAACATCCTCTACTTGTACAACTTTTCCATCTTTGACCAACCTTCTCCTTCTCCGACTCCTTTTACTCTTTTTAGGGCAAACTCTAGAGCCTCCTTTTGCTGCAACCGTGTAGTATGTTGCTTAGGGGGTGGCTCTAAAGTTACCACTGGCTTAGTCCTAGCAGTCATAAAACTAGCATAAACCAAATCATCTACATCTTCTTCACTATCAAGATTTGTCTCAGGCAATACCATATTCAAAGGCTCAGCATCGAAGTGGGGAGAGGGAGCAAGATCAATACTGACCTGGGGAGATGACTCATAGCCTGGATCCTCCATGGAGGGATCAGATTCATCATTTGGGACCCCAGTAGCATCATCTTGTGCCGGTTATTCAAATGGCGCAATTGCTCCCTCTTCTTCTGTCTCTTCCTTCTGAGGCTCAGACCATCCTGCATATTCCTCTATGATGACCTCTTATGGGGCAATGGAAAATGTATTCTTTTTTCCCTTCTTTTCTTGTAGTTCCATGGTGATTTCAACAGACGAAAGAGTGATATCTATAGAGTCACAACTTGTCATGATGGTCTCAGTCTCTTCATGACTAATCACTAGATCTTCACTCAAGTGCTCAGCCATGGATAGAGTTGAAGGTTCCTGAACGAGGTTCCCTTGTTTACCCTATTGACTCTGTTTGACTTGTGAAACTGGAGGAGGACAGACATTCTCAAACTTGCTCAGATGAAGAGTGGACTCGGAGTGGGTTGGAGAGGGAGTGGAGTGTGGAGGAGACTCTTCTTTAGGGTTTGGACTAGTGACTGTGTTGGGAGAGAGGTTCACCGCTGAACTACTGATTGGTGAGGACTCAATCACAGTGTTGTCAGGCACACTAAAGGTTGCTTGATTTTCAGACATGATGAGATTATTCTTAAAGGACTGTGGATTTGAGAAAAGAGAAGACAAACAGTGAATTTTGAGCTTGGAAGAGAAAAGGTTGTGATGTTGATTTAATTATGATGAGGGACCCGTTCTGAAACGGCGGCACCCTTTTGCTTGGGAGATGTATCGTTTAGAAAAGGAGTGACATTTAGGCTGTGACGTCTTGGTTGAAGAGACATGACTTTAAAGAGACTGTCATGCTGATGATGATGTGGCATTGTTTTTTGTCCATTTTAAATTGTGTATGAAAGAACAAAGAAGCTACTAACCTGCATTAAAGAACTAGGTTCCCTGATAGGCCTGACAAGTGAGTTTCATCCCCTTATTCATCATGCACTACAACATCTGCTTCTGTAGTCATCATGCGTGTCTACCTATAACAGTATAGAGGTGAGTTAGACTTAGCCAGAAAACACTTTAGCTAGCTTTTACCTGACTATGACTTTCATAGCCAATAATGAGGAACCATGTTCTCAGTTGGGTTTTATCATCCCCCAGTGCAAGATGATCTTTCTCAGAATGCTTTCTTCAGGGGTTTGGGGAAGATGTTTGCAACTTGATCTTCAGCAGTCATTGTATTTGTCCCTCTTGAGTTGGACTCAAGTTCTTCCAATTTGTTGCTTGGTCCACAACACTTTGTTGCTTGGTTCACAGCACTTGACCATAGCAGGATGCTGATTATGCATATCCTGCTTCAGCTGTTAAGAGTGCCATTGAATTCTGCTTCCTTGAGCCTCATGAGACAAGACAGGAACTCAGGACTGTCCCAATTTAGGCGAGCTTTTCCTATCCATTACTTAGAGGACAGTAGATAACCAGGTTCTGTGTTCTTCTAGGATATCTCAAAATTCTTAAAAAGCCCTTCAGATGAGAATTCTTTGAATTTGACTGAGACTTTGCACAGAACCCGACTCTGACCACGATGTCTAGTTTACTTGCAGTGAGATACAGAAGTGATTCAGTGATGTCTCTATGAAAAAACCCTCTTTCCAACAGCTTGTTTTTCAGCTTCATTTTGTTGTAGATGCAGGACCCGGTTCCTTGCTGGAATCAATGGGCGTTCTCTACCTTGATCAGTATTTTTGTTCTCTTTTTAGACTAGTATGCCGGGAGGATTCCTCCATCTCTTCTACCATCAGATTTTCAAGGCTGACCCTTCCCATTGTTGAGAACATAGCAGTTATACCCAGATATCCTCAATTGAGTCAGGAGCTTTGGTCAATGTTTGCAAACCCTTCATCAATTAATATTGACCATGCCCAATATTCAAGAGTCATTTTCTTCTTTTCAACAACTCCATCTGAGGTGGTGTTCTTTGAGCTAAGTGGTTGAGTAGTTCTTCTTTGAATATAGCATTCATCTACTTATGGCATTATCCAAACCTGTTCCATGATTTAATCTGATGCAAGCCACGTTTGTTTCTATCGGTACCTGGATCTTCTTGACAAAAGCCACAGTTTCTTGAAAGATCTCATCCTTGGTTCTGAAGTGTTATCTGCCCCTTTTGGGATTGAATGAAGATCTGACATGCTTTCCTTTTACACAAGCATTGCACACTTCATGTTACTTGTTACTCAACTTGATCAGACCACGAACCAGGTTCTTCAAATCTAGTTTGTTTAGAGACAGACAACTTACAATGCTCCAGTCTTTCGTCCCATGGTTCAGCATTGTCTTTAACAGCTTCCAACCAACTTATATCTCCACTCTGCAGAAGCTCAATCACAGCAACATAAGTACTCTTCTGTCTTTTGGCTACAACATCACTTCACCAGTCATAGGATTTGAGATTTTACATATCCTGGACAAGCATTCCACCTTATTTCCTTTGACACAAATCTTCCAACTCCTAGAGCGTACCCCCTTCTTAGCCATTTTCAAAACGGTACACTCTCTCCTTGCAGGGTTTTTAGTGAAGGAAAATTCATTGTATTTCCAATCCTGTCCTTTGAGCAGCCATTGTTCATATGTCATTATTGGCTGCTTCCCTTCACTACTCCCTGCACACGGAAATCAAGGGTTAGATTTAGGAACCCAAACAAGTTTGGGTCCCTTGTTAAGAGAAAAATGATAAATGAGTGCTCTCTTAGTCCAAGCAGGAAAAATGTGTTTCCTATTTGATGGTTTCCTATTTGACGGACCAGGTCCTCTTGCAGTAGTTGCTCTCTCAGCAAAGACTTTGTTTCCCTAATGAGACTGAACCCAGGCCATGCAATTTCCTTGAGGTGTCCATTGTTGCCACAATTGGTACATAGCCAATTTTCAGGTATAGTAACATACTTGCTTTGAGGGTTGTAGAGAATCTTTTCCCTTTGAAACCCAATCCCCTGCATGTTTCCCCTAGAGTTGGTGTGAATGGTAGTGATAGCATCCGAGGACCAGGTCCACTTAAGCAATTTCTCAAGATCACTCTTTACTTTCCCTAGTTTTTCATGAAGCTGTATGTTTTTCTCAAGTTCAGCACACAAACTAGCTTTACCAAGTTTAACTCATGTTTCAAGTTTAATGTGTGCTTCACTTGCAACTTCCTTCCCCTTTTTAGAGTTTCCAGGCCTATTTACTGTTTTAAATTCCTCAATTGTTTCTTTCATGTCCACTATCACCACTACTAGGTTATCTCTTTCTTGCTCAATGATAACAACTCTCTCAGTCAAGGTTTTTTTTTCTTTACTTGTACACTCAATGGTTTCTTTTAAGTCTACCACAACCACCATTAAATCATCTCGTTCATGTTCTATACTAGCAATTTTATCTTCTAAGGCATTCTTTTCTCTTTTCATATTCTCTATTGTTTCTTTCAAATCAACTACAACGACTACTAAGTCATCTCTGGTTTGTTCAGTTTCCCCTAGTTTCATAGTTAAAGCATTTTTATCATTGATAAGACTATGGTAAGCATCAATTAGCATATTTGTTAATGACATGAGCTTTTTAGGAGAGTAAGATTTCAGATTTCTTTGAACATCCAGAAATTTTACCTCATTTCCGTCGTCATCTTCATTGTCATCAGATTGAGCCATTAGAGCAAAGATTGAATTATACTCAGTTGTTTCATTTTCCACTGCCATCATTTAACTACCACCATGGTCTTCTTCTTCTTCAGATTCACTGGAGGAGTATACCCATGCAGCAAGAGCTTGCTTTATAATGTTGTCAGCATCATTCTTCCTCTTGAAGCATTTGTCAGGAACCTGGTTCCTCTTTGCTGCTTTGTCAAAGTTGTTATTATACTGATCTTAATTTAGGAGGGGAAAATCCTTGATGAAGTATCCTGGCTTGCCACATTTATGACAGAGGTCATAATTTCTGGGCTTACTAGAGCTTCCCCTTTTTGGAATGCCTCCATTCCTGCGAATCATCTTCTGGAACCTTTTTGTCAAGTAAACCATGTCCCCGTCTTTACCACTTGAGTCATTGATGTCCGTCTTAAGGACCTAGTTCTTCTCCCTCTTAGGCTCTCTTCTTTCATTGTCCTTCTTATTCTTCATTTCATAGGTTTTCAAGTTCCCAACAAGTTCATCCATGGTCAATGTCTGCAAGTCCTTAGCCTCTGTCATGGCGTTAACTTTGCTTTCCCAAGAACTGGGCAGTACACTAAGGATTTTTCTGACAAGCTTGTTTCTTGGAATACTTTTACCAAGAGAGTGAATCTCATTGATGATGGAGGTAAATCGAGTATGCATATCTTGGATGGATCCATCATCTTTCATTCTGAAGAGCTCATATTCTGATGTGAGCATATCGATCTTGAATTGCTTCACCTGAGTTGTTCCCTCCTGAGCTGTCTGAAGAGCCTCTCAAATCTCTTTTGCTAATTGACAAGCTGATATCCTGTTATATTCATCAGGGTCAGTACCACACACAAGAATTTTCTTTGCTCGAAAATTCTTTTCTATGGCTTTTCTATCAATGTCGTTGAGTTATTTCCTCATCTTGGGAATGGCTACAGCTGGATCGCTAAGGTTCTTTGTAGGGACAAAGGGTCCGCCACATATTACATCCCATAACTCATAGTCTTCAGCCATGATGAAGTCATGCATCCTAGTTTTCCACCACCCATCTCTATGTAGACTGGCCTTCTTTGAAGTTTGGAGTAGCAACCATAAGGATCCTTTCTAGGTGTTAACCTAATAGAAAGAACCTGCTCTGATACCAATTGATAGAATATATGGGTCCACCAACTTCTATAGAAAACTAGGTTCTCTATCAGGTTCAACAGTACACACACACAAAGCAAAAATTAAATGACATGAGGAATTTTACGTGAAAAATTCCCAAATCAACGGGATTAAAAACCACAATATACCCTTGTAGGATTTCAACTTCACCACTGAGAAAATTTCAGATTACAACCTATGCAACCTAGGAATTAAACTCTTAATCCCTTACTAACTTGTAACACACCTATTACAAGCCACTTTGCAATAACTCTATTACAAAGTCTTTGAAACTTGACTAACTCTAGCCAAGACTTAAACACGCAGGTTTAAGGTTTACAAGGGTTTCCTATAGAATGCTTATAAACAAGCTAGATAGAAATTACAATTTGAAGAACTATTACAAAGTCACAACTCAACTAAGGACACACAATAACTCGATGTGGGAACTGGTCCGTAGTTGCTTTGTTCTTTGTTCTTGAGGCACTTGAAACTCACTAGCTAAATAGTCACGTGAGTGAGCTTAAGAAAGATCTCTAAGTGTTTGAGTGAAGTTGTTTTACCTCCCTTGAATGCATATACATATGTGTGATATCACTTACAATGATGCAAGCAAGGTAGGTAAAAAGTCATCCCTAGAAAGTTGACTGCAACACTGCTCATGCACTGTAGCGTGTGCAGGCAGCAACTTTCCAACTGGAAAGTTGACTTCGTACAATCTCCTCGGGAACTGGTAGTGACCTGGTCCCTCAGCTGTTCCTTCCACTCTGAAGAGTTGAATCATATTTTCACGCTGAATCCCAACTTGGAATCTTGTGATTTTGAGGTCTTGTAAATGTGTAATAGGTTCCTCAGCTGGTTCTGTATAGTAAGTTTGTTAGATCATCAAAATATAAAGTAAAGTACATATAACCAAAGTACTTGTAACCTATTACCTGTAGAACAAAACCACAGCACGTAACAGACTTTCCATGCCTGTAGAGCACCCAAAACACAAGTCGTGGCCAAACAATTCAGAAATCACATCAAGACCCACCGTATTAAGTAACAGAAAGTCCTCTCTAGCCTCATAACACTACATAGTGACCAAATGTAACAATAAACACGGGCTATTACAATAGAATCCTCCAACTGGCATAGACACATAAACGGAGTACAAGGATCATAAAACACAGCCATATATGAACCAAGGAGGGTGAATCTTACCAACAGATAGGACCAGATCGAAATAATACTGATGCGTCTCTATGACAAACCAAAATTATACCTATAATGACATCATCTGGTGCAACAGACTCAGTCCAACCAGGAAAAGTATAAAAACGGGTCTGGCCTCCCCTTCTAGGACAACCGCTACCTGCCTGACCCTTGCTGGCAGTGTAGGTGGAGCAGCAACCATAGACTGAGTACTCTGTTGCGGTACACCCGCCCAGATTTTAGGACAATCTCTCACCTTGTGCCTAGTATCCCCATACTCAAAATAGCCTTTCTGCTGATGTGGCTATGGAAGCTGTTCGAATCGGGTACTCTAGGACCCATGGATAACTGAAGTACCCTATGAAACCTGAAGTGTCGATTGAACTGGATGACCCATAAAACCTCTAGCATGACGCGCCCTACCTCCAAAGTAGAGATCAGTAGATCCTCCTGGTCCACAAGGCTTCTTAGCCTCCCTGTCCTCCCTCTATAAATCGTGGATACACTCGATCCTCTTAGGGATCTCCACCACTTGATAAAATGAAGTATCAATCTCTAGCTCCCTTGCCATCCCAAGTCGGAGACCCTAACTAAGCCCCTCGATAAATCTGCAGACTCTCTCTCTCTCTCTCTAATAATAGAAACCAAAGTAGGTGCATGACGAGATAACTCACTGAACCTCATAGCATACTCAGACACACCCATAGTCCCCTGCTGTAATTGCTCAAACTCGGCATGCCATACATCCCTGAGGGTCTGTGGGATGAACTCCCTAAAAATATATCCAAAAACTGATTTCAAGTAAGTGGCGCTGCATCAATTGGCCTACACTTTTCATAAGTTGCAACCACTTATATGCTTCCCCTGACAGCTAAAGTATTGTAAATGCGACTCTGCTCACCTCCACAATGCCCATGGTGAGGAGAATACGGTGGCACTTGTCTAGAAAACTCTGTGCATCCTCGATAACTATGCCACTGAAAGTAGGAGGATCATACTTCTTGAACCTTTCAAGCCTCTTCTGCTCCTCCTCAGATGCCTCTGGCCTAACCTCAGGCTGAACCGCGATGACGGGTTTGATTGGCATAATACCCGGAGTACGACCTACATGAGCCCGCTGCTCTGGAGTACGGGTGGCGGGAGTCTCAGCTCCTCCCCCCATCCTTTGAAGTAGTTGGTGCAACTAGAATCAATCCCGCCTGAACCAATTGTACCAAACATGCTCAGGAACTACGCTAAGCTCTCCTGAAGTCCAAAGGTAGCAATAGGCGTCTCAGTTGCCTTCTCCCCAACTGGAGCTACTGGTGGCTCCTCAACTGCTACTCTAGCAGGTGCTCTAGCTATAACGCGTGCTCCTCCTTGGCCTCTACCTCTGCCCTGGCTCCGGTCCTTAACAACACCGGCTCTGGGGGCGACATCATCACTAACTGTAGCTCGTGTCCTCACCATTTGTGAGAGAATAGAATAACAAAAGGCTCAAACTCCAAAATCAATAAATCTGCATGATAGGAATGAACAAAGTGAAGTTTTCTAATAGTTCTATAGTCTCTCGAAGATAAGTATAGATGTCTTCGTACTGATCTGCAAGACTGTGTTAAACTTGTTTATGACTTGCAGGACCTATGAACCTAGAGCTCTGATACCAACTTATCACGAACCCAAAATCTCACCTTAATGATCATGATGGCACCCAGTTCCTAGAACTAGGTAAGCCTAACACATGCAGAGAATGTAACATAATTAACTAATTTAACTGAAAAATATTAACGGATAACTGAAATAACATAGCTGAATCTGAACAACAGTCATACAAACCCAAAATCGGTAGTACAGAGTCATAAGCTCTACTGAGTACACTAAAATTTCTAAATGCAATAGTGTTCCGGAATGAAAGAAAGCAGTAGTAATGAAAGACAATAGAAGGTGACTCTGAGACCTGCGAACGCAATGGAAGGTACACCTTGAAGTCTCCGCAGTAGCACAAACTCAGCTAACTAAAGACCGGCACGCTCTGAGGTACCTGGATCTGCATAAAAATTGTGCAGAAGAATAGTATGAGTACACCACAATCGTTTCCCAATAAGTATCAAGACTAACCTCGATGGAGTAATGATGAGGTACAAGTCAAGACACCTACTAGACATAATAACCTGTGCAGAGTATTTATATAAAGCTAACATCAGAATGAATAACAACACAAAGCTAAACATGGAAAGAATAACAATTTAAAGCTAGCAATGGAAAGTAAAAGCGACAAATGGCAACATGGAGTAACCTAGTGCTAACGCAGCAAAATAATCAGAACCCAGTTAAAGTACCAGTAAAACCAATTAAGGCAAAAAAACAAGTGATAACCAAATTTTCAAGTCGTACTAATACCAGGTTTATAACAAGAATCACCCTGAGGTATCATACCTCATAACCACAGAGCACAAGTCTTAAATCTCGAGTCATATACATATGGCACCTCGTACCCACATTATCATCACAACCGCACAGATAACTCACGTGTTGTACAGATAACTCATGTGCCAATAACATCAATATCTCAGATCCGCACAGATAACTCACGTGCCAACAGTAACAATGTCTCATATCTGCACAGACAACTCACGTACCACCAGTCCAATCCACACAGAAGGCAAATATACAAGAATACATGCACATGATCAATTAACATCAATATTCATCCTCCTAAACTAATATAGGTGACATGTTACGGTGTATGCATGTGCATGTTTACTATCACAGCTCAAGTTAATAGGTAAAATCAGAGACACCAAGTAACACATTGGAAACAACACAACAAATCCCATAATATGAATGACACACACAATGAAGTCACACTACCACTCAAATATTATTAATAACAATGCCCCCAGGGCATCAGAAATTATCCCTGACAAATCCCCCTTGTCTCGCCGCGTGCGCAACAATAAAGTAAATGCATGTCTTGTCTCACCACACGCGCATAAATAATTATCTCACCTTGTCTCGCCACATGCGCAAACCCGATATATACACACACACACATACACACCTTGTCTCGTCGAATGTGCAAATATCAATAATAAGAATAACATGGACAACTCACGTGCAAATACCCCGACAATCCTCTCAACAATTCCACATGTGCCCAAGTCACAATTACCACAACATATCAACGCGCACCACACGTGCCCATATGCCATCAATATTGCCAATATCACAACAACGCATACCCCACAACTTAACAACAATGTATACAAGAGTCTCAACAACCACACATTGAAACGAAAGAATAAACTCAACAACAAAAGATATTCCACATAACAACAACGTCAATCAAGTACATATAAGAGTAAACTCAACAATGAAAGAGATAGCATGTAATAACAACTTCAATTAAAGCATGTTAGAGTAAACTTGACAATGAAAGTTATAACATGATACGATAATTTCAATTAAATGCATGTAAGAAACCTAAGAGTCTAAATCGATCAACTTCCAATATAAGGTCGTGTACATACTCGTCACCTTGTGTATATGTCTTCCACATAATTTAAACAGTACAATTAAACCCAATCCTACAAGGTAGGTTCCCCCACACATTAGGCAAGATACTTACCTCAAAAGTCCTCAATCAATTCTGTAAAAATGTTTTTCCTCTAAAATTCACCTCCGCTCGGCTCAAATCTAACTAAAATTGATTTAGCAACATCAAATAATGCAAGAGAAACCAATTTCAATAAATAAAGTTAAGATCTTTACACAATTCTCCAAAAGTCAACCCCAGGCTCGCCGGTTGAAACCCGTTTCCAAGGGTAAATATCGACTATCCATAACCCCATGAGTCCATATATGTGTTTTGTTTTCAAATCCGAGTCCAACTCGACTCTCAAATCTCAAATTTTTATTTTTTCAAAACATAGACAAAATCCCCAAAATTTTCCTTCAAATCTCATGATTTAGATGTTAAATCTCATAAATTCTCATTTAGTATAATTATAAATTGATCAAAATCACTTACCTAATAGTTGTATGTGAAAATCCCTCTTCAAAATCGCCTCTTACCGAGTCTAGGGCTCAAAAAGTGATAAAACGAAGCTAAGCCCTGAAATCCCAGCTATAAGTTCAGTTGTATGCGAGATGGAGGGCTGCTTTGGTTTGGAGTCATTCCCATTAGGCTGCTTTCTCCTCGCCTTGTCGATATAGCGCATCAGGTGTCGCATTTGCCACCTTGGGTTCACAAATGCGGACATCGCAAATGCGGCCCTTGGCTTGCAAATGCGGAAGCTAACCTTCCCAAGCAATGTCGCAAATGCAACTATCAGCTTGCACAAGCAAGGTATTCTACAATTGCAAATGCAATACATATATCGCAAAGTCCCCAAGCCCAGGTGCCCATCGCGAATGCGGTCAGTGAGTCCGCATATGCAAACTCTCTCCAGTCCCAGCCCACCTCGCAAATGTTGAGCCCTCCTCGCAAATGTGAGGTCCACAAATGCGAACTAGATCTCGCATTTACGAGACCTGAAGCATCAGTCCGAAAACCAGCAAAACTGAAACTCGATTAAACGCTCTGAAACGGGTCTGAAACTCACCTGAGTCTCCGAGCTCCACACCAAACATCCACACAATAACATCATACAAAGTCACTCGTGTGATCAAAACACCCAAAATAACATCTGAAACCACGAATCGGACCTCAAAACATTTGAAATATCAAAACTCAAGAACTATACACACATCAACGCGTCTGATTCCTATCAAATCAATTCGGAGTGACGCCAAACTTTGCAGACAAGTTTCAAATAACAAAACGGACCTATTCCAAGTCTTGGAACCAAAATCCAAACCCGATAGCCAATAAGTCAAACTATGGTCAAACTTAAGAAAATTCTACACCTTCAAATTGCCAACTTTCGGTAAAACAAGTCATATCAATCTATGAATCTTCGAAATAAATTCCGGGTATACGCCCAAATTCGAAATCACAATACGAACCTATCGGAACATCAAAATATCGTTTCTGTTGTTTTTACAAAAGTCAAACCTCGGTCAATATTCCCAACTCAAGCTTCTAAAATGAGAACCATTCTTTCAAGTCAATCCCGAATCATTCGAAAACCGAAACCAACCATGCACGCAAGTATGATACACAATATGAAGCCACTCAAGACCTCAAACCACTGAACAGAATGCTAAATCTCAAAACGATCGATCGGGTCATTACAAATTTCAGTGATCTGCTCCAGTTATGAAAGAAAAATAGTGTTTCCCTGCCCCTTGGTGGACAAGTCATTTTAAGCAATGTTTGATTCAATGGAGTAACGATGAGTTATACGGTATACAAGTTTAAAAAAATTTCCTTACTTTGTATACGTATAAGATTGTAACAAAATGTTCTTGTACAAAGTATACTGGTATTGCATATAACATAAAAAATGTCTACCAAATACAACATAAATACTATCAGAATTTGTACTACGATATTATCTTCTTAATCATGTAACCACTACTTTTGAATGTGTAGAAGAATTCTTACACTGAAACACACTAAATATTGAATCGATCAAATTTAAAATTTTGAATATTCCATTGAATTGTAGGAAACATGTATTCAGATTTAAATAAATCAATAAACTGAATGTAGATTAGTGCAATCACCCTATCAAAGTTAATTATCTGTTTCTTTTAGAACAAGGTAATCGGGCACTGATGACTAGGTTAAAACTATTTTTTACAGTCTAATGATCATCCCTCTTCAAACGTTTAGGCTAATAACTGGGAAACATACGGATTCATAAGCTTTTTTTTTTTTTTTTTGAAAAGGTAACATATACGGATTCATAAGTTGTGTAATCTTCTAATGCAGAATTATCTCAAAGATTCCACATGCTAAATAAGATTCGTAGCAGCTCGTCTGCAGGCTCGGAATTATGTCTTTCAAAGGCCATGTGTTCTAGCCGTGGAAACAGCCTCTTGCAGGGTAAAACTGTGTACAATAGACCTTTGTAGTCCGGCCCTTCCCCGGACCCCGCGCATAGCGGGAGCTTAGTGTAGTGGACTACCCTTTAAGTTTCAACGTAATAATGGTACATTCTTAACCAAAGAAACAACAATGAAGTAAAGTAATACAGCAACAACAAACTGGAAAAAATAGTACTAACAGCTTCACAACTTAGAAAGAAAGCACTCCACATGCAGATGTGAAGCCAGAATTTGAAGCTTATGGGTTTTAAATTTCCAAAAGAACTTGCAGTTCATCTTAGTTACTGGGTTTGCAATTAAATATTTATACATATTTAATAAATTTCCTAGTATAAATACAATATTTAAGCAAAAGTGATTGGGTTCTGCTGAACCCACACGCTATAGGCTAGCTCCACCTCTGTCCACATGATCGGGAACTCAAAATGCAACAGATCCAGGAACATCTACAAAACAAACCACGCGGAGACTTATTTTCAACTTCACAATGCTTGAATAAACAAAAGAGAAAAAAATTCCTTGTATCAGATGATTGGACTGCAGAAACATGAAATGCAGTGAATCCATATCAAAGAGCAATATTCAATTTCTCCATGTATCCCAGGCTTCCAGCAATGTCAATGTCCTAAAAAATATCATAATTTGTGGTTGAAGTTCAAATACTTGGTAGTGGTGATTTTGAAAACGGATTTTCTTTTGGTGAGTCTTGTACACCTGTGTCAACAGCAGCCAATAACTACTTACTCCCGCTCGATGTTTATACCAAACTAAGAAATTTAAGGTTAACAGCTACAAATTAAAGTGAGAACATATATCACTTAGCTATGGTTAAGTAAAATATCTGTATGAAAAGCACAAGTTTTATATTAGTTTGATATAAACACCAGGTATGAATAAAGTTTTTGCGCTCTTTATAAGTACTGAAACTAACCATAATATAGAAGTTTGTCATATGTTCATGAATAGTTCATTTCCTTCAAGATAAGTGAATCATTACAAGAACTAGAACGTCCATAATGACAAGGATAAACCTATCACAAAATAATGCAAATATTCAGAATAAAACTATCAATATCAGAAGTCAGTAAAAACTTCATATATAATATCTCAACGCAAAAAATATTCCAGATTTACCATTGCAGATTCTTCAGCTGCATCTTATTTTCTCTATCTATTAAAACTCTACAGGTTTATGTACAAAGTACACATTCTGCAAAACTATAAATGCTTATATTTTGAAGAACTAACTTATGCTGCTACCAAAAAAGATAAATTAAGACTTGCAAACTTGAGGGATCTAGTAGCAGTTCTTTCCTCAGCAAGACTCTATGTATACCGTTTGCTTCTCCTCCTACACACAATTATATCAATTAGCTGCGGCACCAACATCAGTGATACTACTTCTGCTTCCTTGGAATGAGTTAACACGAAATTGAGTCTCATTCTCATTCTTGATACCTAATGTTGACAATATAGAGCTTTTGCCGCTTCATTTGGATCATCAGTCCGTCAATGTCTTAGGAACCAGTACACATCTCTCTCCTTCTCTCTCCCCCAAAGTATCCGGAGAATGTTTTCCTAATGTCGGTGAACTAGGACTGGTGTTATGGAAGGATTGATCAGAAGAAAGCCACGGTATGTTCCAAGGGTTTGCTACGGTGCATCCCAATAGGGCGGTGCTGGATAGAATGATACTGGAAAGCCAGAATAAGGCCACAGAGCGCCTTGAAAGTACGGTACTTGAGGATGAAATGCCTGAAAATTTTTCCAGGTTAAATCATGCGTACTAGAATTGTTTTCTTTCTCAGTTAAAACTGAGGATGTACTACAGGAAAATCAGTTAAAAAGAAAAGAGATCAGAAGTATAATTAAGTTTCCTTGCCTATAAGGGAATCTCTTCAAGTCATTCTTTACCTGATTGCATTTTATTGGAATTGAGATTATACCCTTGAGAAATTTGACTTCGTTTTTTTGTTTCCAAATTAACTCTCATCAACTAGCACTAGTTTATGGTGGTTTTGGAAGAAATTCATTCACAATATTCTGTCTAGTCTAGTACCATAGTCCATAGAAGTTAATATATGTTAGAATAAAAAGACATGCTATTTATATTCTTAATCATGGTCCAACCATATGTTTTTAAGTAAAGAAACGCGAAAAGAATAGTGAATGATCACAATGACCATACTCATGTAAACAGGGGCTAAATTTATATTGTAATGGGCAAAAAACAAAATACTTCTCAAATCAATGTTTGAGCAAAATGCAATGCAGAGTAAAGAATTTTTTTTTTCATTAAAAAAGAGGAGCTCAACTGACCTTTTAAATCAGTTTCAGGAGGGAATACAATGAGCTAGAGTTTGATGCTTTCAGGAGCGCGACTGGAGAAAATGAGATAACTCAACTGGCACATTCTCAAGCTTAGCACAATTAAGAACAAGTTTCTTAAGTCTTGGGAAGTGATCTCTTGAAGCCTCCCAACATTCGAGGTCAGCCTTTTGAATCCACAAGACCTGGAGTTGTTTAAAACCTCCTTTCTCTGGTTTCCAGGACTTCCCCGTAAATGCATCTTCTTTCAACTTCAAGACCTCAAGGCATTCCAGCTGGCCCAGTCTATCCGCCTCGTTCCATTTAAACCTTGTATTTGACAAAGTTAACTTCTTCAGTTTGCGCAAAAATCTGAATAATTCTGGAGGAAGGTGAAGAGCTTCACTCATGTAAGGAATATCATTCATCAGTTTCAATTTTTCTAGGCGCCCTAACCCTTGAAAAGTGCTGAATCCGTCCTTGTTAGTCTCAAGAAAAGCTCCCAGTCGCCCTTGAATACTTAACTTTTTGAGATTTCCGGCCTTTGCAAGCACAACTTTATTGCAACTCTCTGGTGCAACTTTTGACAGAATTTGTAGGCAAGAGCCTTCAACCGTTGGGTTAGGAGGGGGCAACAATTCTGCGGGGATGTTGGTCTTTAAATGCCTCAACCGTGACAAGTTCCATATATTTGCTTTTATTTTAAGAGTGGGCTCTGGTGTACTTGTATTAACTATGAGAAACTGTAAATTCCAGAACTTACCAAAGGATGCAGGAAGTTCCGCGAAATCACCTGAGATAGCAATATACCTCAAATGAAATAGTTGGTTAAGATACATGGGGAGGAAAATTTTAACAGATTGAATTTCCAAGACCCTGATCAGTGGAAATGCTTGGGAGATGAGTTTAACATCAGGAAGAGACAACTCGATTTGTCTTTCTGTTGTCGAAAAGCATAAGAAAGATCTAACATGTTGTGCATTTAATTGTTTTCTGGAGAGAAAATCACGCAGAACAGATGATTCAATACACAAGCGACGAGAAGTATCTGGATCTTGTATGGAGGGAAGATTCTGATCGGGTGTTAGACGTAGTTCTTGGAAAACACTCTCCATTATTGCCTCTGTCTTGTAGAACTCATACAACACGTCATGAAATCCAATTTCTTTTATTGAATCACCATCCCTCGACAATGTGACTAGACCCCTCAGAGCAAACTCCTCCAAGTAATTCTCTGCTAGCTCCTCGAAGGTACACGTCGGACTGGACTTTATTAGTCCCTCCGCGATCCACAAGCGAATCAATTTCTGCGCAGGGATGGAATAACCTTGAAGAAAGGCGAAGCAATACAAGAAGCACGCCTTCATTTCTTGGGGCAAAATGTTGTAACTGGTTTCCACAATTTCCCAGCAACTTGCAGGGTCATTCTCTATGACAAGGTACAGCCCCACATTTTTCTCGATTCTTTCCCAATAATTTTTGTTCGGACGAGATCTTAAGGCTCCGGCACTTAACTCTACTGCAAGTGGTAATCCGCTACATTTTGTTGCAATACTTTTTCCAAGTTCTACTAACTCGTCAGGACATCTTTCATTACCAAAAGCTCTCTTTTCCAGCAATTGAAAACTTTCTTCGTCGGATAGATATTTCAGACGATGAGGATGTTCACTGGCATAGCTAGCCACATACTCGTCGCGAGTGGTCATCATGATCCGATGACCTCTGTTGTTTTCTTGGAGAATTCTTTTGACCAAATCCACAACCACAAGTTCTTTAGCCCACACATCGTCCAGGACAAAGAGGTATCTACCACCTTCTTTAGCCATAAAATCACATATTACTTCAGCTAATTCGTTCACATCTTTATAGCGAAATTCTTCAATGCGTTCCGTCAACGATTGGAGAATCTTAGAAAGGATACCCTTTAGTTCGTATGACCTGCCGACATAAACCCAAATTTTCTTGGAAAAATTATTTGAAATCTGAGAATGACTACAAACTTTTCTTGCCAATGTTGTTTTGCCAATTCCAGCCATACCCACAATAGGGACAAATTCCAGATCCTTTGATCCTTTAACAAGTCGTTTGATCACATATTCCGCTTCGTAATCAAAGCCAACCACTTCTTTATACTCCAACAGTGTATCCTATTAAGATGAACAAATAGAGTGGATAACAAAAATCAGAGTTGAGAATATTTTGATCTTTTCCACTTAGAACTTGAGCACCCATTTCAAGCTATTAATAGCAAAGGAACAACAACAACAATAACAATTAAGCCTCAGACCAAAACAAGTTGAGGTCGGCATATGAATCCTTAGTGACCTTGTTTCTCCATTTAAACTCATATCAAACCAACATAATATCAAATCAAGAAAAGTAAAAGCACAAGAAGTTCTCTATTTCTTTTACTGGCATATAAAAATCTAAAAGGGCTAAAGATTCATAGAAAGCATAAGAACATACACCTACTCACATGACTAAAGCATATTCCTAACTAATTGTTGCCATATTTTTGTTCCATTATGCTTTATTTTTTACTATAAGTCTCCATGGATTCTAAGAGATTGTAGGTCTTTCGAGACAACTTACTTTCTTGTAAATTTTGGTCTACCCCATTCTTTTTTAACACATTAACTCACCATGGCAATTTTTCATAGTCGTTAAGGGGTGAAAATACACTAGCAATATTTGATGAGCGAGAATATCTGCATTAATAATAGAAAACAACTTCATTTATATCCCACCTGAGTCATAAAATATAAAGATTTTAGCTATATTTATACGGATAGTATCTAGATGTTTACGTTATCAGTGAATATTAACCTATAATAGTAGTTTAGTTATCATTTTACAAGATTTTCAATTAATATTTAATTATATATTAAGAGATTTAGTTATAGTTACCTCATTGTAAAATACGTTTTTGCACTTTAAAGCAAGTCGCCTAGGTTCTTAAGAACAATTTTATTTGATAAAGTAAAGCAGAACTTTACCTTGACTCGGTCTTTATTTGAAGTATAGCATTATAAAATAAAAAAATCAGAAATTCAATAAGTTTATCAAGATTTTGATCAGAAAACCTGAATAAGACTCGACTTTGTTTTTTGCTTGTTAAATTTGTTCTTGTTTTTTATTGGTTGCATAAGAAAACCATCCATCGCGACGGGCTTGGAAGCCACTCCAATATATTTTTGCTTGTTTTGAGGCCCAAGCGAAAACATACATACATCACATAAAACTTAAACTCAAAAAACAAAGCTTTTCAAGTGACTTTCCTGAGATTTCAATATGGAACATTTTTCTTAAGAACAGAAAACCACAAAAGGTTGATTGCTACAGCTTTCTACTTACAGGAAAAAATTATAGATTTATCTGAAATGAGATAGAAGAGGTGTTGGTCATTAGCTTCCCAATGTTGAGTAACATTTGTGATTAAAATTTGTTGAGTCCCATATTGGTGGTATGAGGATTTCCTGTTCTTGAGTAATCCTCACCTCTCTTGAGCTAGCTTTTGGGACTAAGTTAGGCTCAAGGTCCGGAAAATCACCATAAATTAAATGAAGCTAAGCTAACTTTCATTTTCCTGTAATTAATTTTACCTAATTTTCAGGCGAAAGGGGTTCGGGTGAAGTTCCTTCCGCCCCCTAAATCCGCCCCTGCTTATACTCCATAAATGTCAAGATAAAGAGAGAAGAAGGAAAAAGAATACTTTTGGGTTTCAGGCGTTACCTGAGGCTCCCGTGTAACTCTTTGTGGTAGATCGAGCATTGGTTTGGGCTGAAAAGCCTTTTGATTATTTTGGCGAAATTCCTTCACATTTTGATGAATTGCTTCAATATCCTTTGCCAGATCCCAAACTTTTCTAACATGGCATAAATCAAAAGACCTTTTCACTTTATTCTTCTCTTGATGTAGCTTCGCCTGAACAAGGAATTTGTCAATGACATCCTCAGCTCTATGCACTGTAATTCTGATGTCTCTGACCAACTGTTTCCACAGACTGCTATCGCTATGGTATTTTGCAGCATCATCTAGGAAAGCTTTTAGGCGGCGAACTTCTTCTAGCAGATTCTGAAACTCTTTCTCAACACCTGAAATTAGCTTGACATTGTTAGTGACTAGCTGCAGTAGGTTCTCCACCAGAAAATTCACCACTGCATCTGCCATATATATATATATATATATATATATATATATATTATTGGATCGGAAAACTGTAATCGGAGTGTAAGGTTAATAATTTCTTAGCGATGAAATCTTCTTACAATAGCTGCATATAAAGAAGATTAGATGTGGAATTCTTCATCTCCAGTTGACTTCTATGCTGAATTATTGATTATTCTTCATCTCCAGTTGACTTCACTTGCTGAATTAACTAAACCAAGTTTTTATTTAAGAAATAGAAAAAGAAATTCAATCACCACTACAATTTAGTAAACCAAGTCTTTGTCTGTACTTAAGCATGTTCCTATCTATTTGAAAATTATTTATTATATATACCTACCCAATTAAAATTAATTACCCCACGTTCATCTCAACTTTTTTTACCCATTTAACCTAGCTTAGTTTGATTTAGCTTGACTTAAATTGGCTTGACTTGATTTGAATTGACTTGGTTTATGTTTAGGGGCCGGTAAATATTTTCCGCCCATGAGTATTTGCTAAATTTCCCCAATAATTAGTTACTCTAATGACAGCCGGTATACCGTAAAGTTCTTTTCAAGTGATTCCATTTCTATGTGGTCTTCCTAAATTAATTTAGCGAAAGAGGGCTAAAATTGCCTCTCAATATTGCTTCGGGGCTATAAATATTTTTCCCTTCGTCTATCAGTCCAAAAATACCCCTACTTTTATTTTCAGCAACACTAAATTAAAAAAAATATTTAAATTTCATGTGGAGTTTATTACTGATCTAATTTAAATCTTGACTCCAGTTAAATAAATCCACCCTAATACTTGATTTTCTGGCCCCAAATAGTAACCCGCCTGAAAAACAGAAAATCTCAGCAGGAAAATTATTTTTGTCCGTCATTTTTGTTCTACATTCCCCTTCTTTTGTATTCTTTTTTTGGGGTGTAATTCAAAAATAGCCAAATTTATAACTGGTCGTTCAAAAATAGCTCAGTTTCAAAAGTAATCGAAATTTAGCCTCTTTTCATGTAAAGATAAATCTGAGCGAAAACACTGTTCAAAACCCGAAAAATACACCAGTATATTATGCTGGAGTTCCAGCATAAGTATACTTGAACTCCAGCATATTATACTGGAGTTCCAAGATAAGTATGTTGGAACTCCATCATAAGTACATTAGAACTCCAGCATAATATACTGGAGTTCCAGCCAGTATACCGGTCCAACATAATATACCGGAGTTTGGAGCACCGGTGCTCTAGTCTCCAGTATATTATACTGGAGCCTCCAATATGCCGGTCCAACATAATATGCTGGAAGTTCATACACAGGTGCACCAAACTCCAGTATATTATGTTGGACCGGTCTCTATTGCAGCAAAATAGTGGTTATTTTTTAATGACTTCGTAAACGCTGGTTATTTTTGAATGACCAGTCCGAAAACTGGTTATACCGTGCTATTTTTACACGATTTTTGCTCTCATCCTATTTTGTTTTTCAGCCATAGATTTTTTTTAAGACCAACACAATATGCATATCAAACTTTACTAATATATTCATCATATAATCAGACAAGATAATTTAATCAATATGACTAAGAAGTAATATATTAACCCAAATAAAAAAAAAATAAGCAAGGGAGTTTAACTCCTTAGCAATTCTTATTATAAGGGATTTGCGAGACGATAACGACATTAAAAATTTTCAACAAGGCTATAAAGTTGCATAAAACTGGAAAAAGTAGAGATGGCCAGATACTTTTTGAAGGATCAAATTTATTTTTCTTTCTATTTTATTGTTTAAATTTCTATTATTTTTCCACCAAAATTTGTTAAGTTTAAATGTTTCTTAAAACATTATAGTCACTATGATATTGATGATTTTGATTTTTCCAAATTAAAAGTATTAGAAAAAATTGTATAAGAAGAAGATAACACTTTGATTGATATATTCAATCATATAAAAATATTATTCTTTTGTAAATGCCTATAATGCTTATAAAATAGTGGAAACTGTAGACAATTAAAATTTTATTACAAATTTGAATCCACAAGTAATTTGGATTTTATCTTATATTAAATACATAGTAGTCCAAATAAATATCATGGGCTAATATAAATGAGTCAATTATTTAAATCCAATTAAATTGATTTAAATAAAGGTCCAATATACCATTGGACTAGCCCATTAGTTGGTCTTCTATCAAATGGGTCGGCCCATAAGCCTCAAGCCCAATGATCCACTAGGGTTTTCTTGGAGACTACTCCACCCCACGCCTATATAAAGGGGTTAAAGGAGAAGGCTAAAAAAGAAGCAAGTAAGTAGAAGAAAAGGCTAAAGAAGCTCTAAAGAGTAGCATCAAGGTCTCCATCCATATCTGCAATCATCGTCTGTGGTCAAATTCCAAAGGCGAACTCAAATCATAGGCGGACGACTTCAAATCTTCCGTTCGTAATAACCCAACACCAAATCCTGGTTCGTGACAACCTTCAAATAGTTCGTGACGTACTACAAATCTGAAATCCGTCAAGTTCAAGATCAAGCTCTCAAGCTCTTTAACCATCGTCCGTGAGGAGAAGAATCAGATGATTACATCTCTTTAGATTTAGAGATATTTTAGAGATTGTAACCCCATCACTTGAAATCGAATATAATATTTATCGCTATATTTCTTGTCTTGATTATTATTTTTCAGGAACGAAATTTAGTTGTTACAATTATATTCTTAGCGGACTGGAGGACGAGTTTTTCAAAATTAAAATTACTAAAGTCTTACCTTAGATCAACATGTCACAAGAAAAAATAAATGGATTACATATATTTTTGGATAACCAAAGTGGATTGGTAATTTTTAGAAGAAATGTATTATAGAAAATTAATACTCATTATTTTCCATCTCCAAGAGCTATAAAAATAGACTTTAAATAAAAATATATACTCATAAGGTTTTTTTTTTTAAATTACAAAAAATAAAATAAGTCATCTCATCAAAGTTTTGTTTTAGACTACCAACTTCATTGAGCCGCCCCTAATATATACATATATACTAGTCTCTCGGCACGTGCGTTGCACGTGGTACGCCAAGTTTTGTAATTCACAATATTGTAAAAAATATCAATATTATTTTTAAAAAGCTTTGTGAAAAATGAGTCAAGAACCAATATCTAATAAATCAGATGTACTAAGCAGCATCACATACACGGAAAATAGTTAAATTATCAAAGTATTGGAAGAACCCATTATAAGGTATATGAACCGGTAGAGTTGGATCATTCCTTTCTAAGTTATGAAAATGAAACTGGCTTCATAGCAAATAGGGTAATATTCTTATTTCTATACAGTTTTCCAAAAAATGAACAAACCATTAGCCGGATGTACCTTTTTCAAAAAAGTTGGATGGTAAATGGCGTTTTTATCCAAGATGTTAAGATTTTAAATAAAGACTCATATTTACTTATAATTAGCGTAGAAATTAATTCACAAATGGTCATATAATTGTGATTCCTTTTCATAAAAGTCATATAACTTTGTTTTTTCACATAAAAATTATAAAACTTTCACTAACTCACACAAAAATCACAATGACCGAAAAACACAATTTTCAAAAATATTTTCTTATTCCAAGTTCTTTTATTTTTTTATTTTCAATCTAATAAATAATAACCTAATTAAAATAGAAATAAATATAATAGCCGATAAAATATACATTCTTATATATTTATATGTATAATATATATATTCTATATAAGTGTGGGGTGTTGATGATAGGCTATAATTACGTGTTTTAGTTGATTATTACACTCTAATTTACTGCACTTTAGTTGAGTTTGCGCTTTAATCGCTAGTGTTTTGCACTAATTATGTGTTTTATGCCTTGTAGGTGTGATTCCGAGCTATATAGATGTTATGGAATGAATTTAAGTGATTTGAAGCTTTGAAGTCTGAGTAAAAGCTCAAGGAATTAAGCCGGGATCGTGTTCGGGGGTCAAATTTGATAGTTGAGAACAAACGAAGACTCGATGAGGCATATTGCGCACTGTCTAGTAAAATGCACATAACTTTTTACTCAGAACTCCATTTTGGCTCCATAATATATGGTTGGAAATATAACTCAAAGGGCTACAACTTTCATGTTTTACGTTTTTCCAAATTCCAAATAGAACAGGATGAAAAACCGCGGTTTCACCGCGACCGCGGCAGAGTGCAGACGCAGACAATTGAAGAATCAGAGGCCATGTTTGGCCGCGGTTTGACCGCGACCGCGGTAGAACCGCGGCAGGAGGCGGAAATTTCAGGGACTAAAGTGCAAAACACGGGATTTTTAGCCCAAAACCCTATTTTAAACACTAGACTTCTCCCAAGAGAGGCATGTATTGATTTTTAGAGTATCTTGGCAAGAAAAACAATTGTGAGGGATCACCCAAAACATCTTTCTTCTTTTCTTTGATTTTGATTGCTAGTTTATAATGGATCTTATCTTAGTTTGTTTACCCATAGTTATGAGTAGCTAAATCTTTTGTCTAAGGTTTTGATGGAACCTATTGGGGGATGAACTTCTTGTTTATGTGAATACAAATTGCTAGTTTCAATCTTTATTTATTCAACTATGTTCTTGTTGTAGTTAATTGACAGGATCCTCAATTAGCTGTGCCTATTTAGTGTGCATAACTCGGGAGAGAGTGCATATTTAGGTTATTGTTGAATAACACCACTCCTAAAGTATAAGAGGAATCTATAACTGCGGGTTTAAAGGCGGGATTAGGGATAACGAAGCCTTGGGTGCAATCTTAAGTGAACTGTGTTAATTAAAGCTAGCTAGTGTATCTCGGGAGAGTGCAATAGTATATTACTGTGATTACTCGGGAGAGATTTATGGTAAGACGAGCGTTCATGATTGATAGAGAAGTGTTGGTACATTTGTATGAAGCATAAACAGAAGGGATTCCATCAATAGGGGAAATCTTTACCTTAGCTTTATCTCCTCATTGTTTACAACCTTAGCGTTTTAGTTTACAGCCTGTTTAATTTACTTGCAATCTTAGTTATTAAAGAAACCATCAACTTGTGATTCAAACATTTGGGAAGCTGGTTCTGAAGAGTTTAGTGGGTCTAAAGATTGTGATTGATAGGTTAACTCTATGTGGGATTCGACTCCGGACTTGTAAACCGGATTATATTTGCAACGACCGCATTGTCCTTTTTATAAGGCATAGTTGGGCGTGATCAAATTTTGGCGCCGTTGCCAGGGAGTTAATGGAATTATCAATTACCATTGATAGAAATACAAAAATTCTTAGTGTGGTCATTTTTCTCTATACCCAACTTGTGAATATTTGTATAATTAATTTTTCTTACCTTAGTCTATTTTTATTGTTTGGGTCTTGTTTATTTTCTTAGTTTTGAAAAATGGCATCATATAATAAAAATTGGTGGGATGGTAGTTGTTCATACTGTGATAACCCTTGTATTTATTGTGGAGGACCACACTCGTGGCAAAATTGTTTAAATTTTCCCGGTGGTGGATTGTGCACACAATCTCAAACCCATGAGTGTAGTATTCGTGATAAGTGTGGTTTTCAAAATGGTCATTGGGATGATTGTGTTGATTGGTCCTTCCCTTCCCCAAGCCCCCGCTATGATGATTCTATTGTTTTTGATGAAAATGATAGGGCTAACGAATTGGAAGAAGTTGAGAATCGCCGAAAGCGAGAGTTCAAGCTCATGCTGGAGTGCTTACTTGAAGGAGGACACAAAGAACAAAGTGCTTTGGAGGAGCTTTTGGAAAATAGTCTCCAAAATTCCTTGGCACTTAATCACAACCAAGAACTCTCAAATGCCCAAAATGAGAAAATAATGCTCATGTTGGAGACCATTCTTGAAAATGAGGAAGAATGTGAGCTAAAATTTGAAGAGTCAAGAATTGAACCTCCGCCAACCGACCCCATGAGTACCAATGATGCCGAGAAAACATGGACTTAGAATCAACCGGTGTAAATAAAAATCTGGTTGAGAATGACTCTAGTCCGGGGGAAGAAGAGGATGTCAGAATAGAAAAATTGCAAAATGAAGGTTTGAAGTCACATTCCAAGCATTTTTCAACATTAGAATTGTGTAGTGATATAAAAATTGAACTACATGAGTCCGTGAGGGACTGCGAGGAGGAAAGACAACAACCATACATTTTACAATTTGAGGAAACAAAAAAACAAAATGACATTCTTCACATGAGAGCCAAGAAGTGCAAAATGAAGAATTTAAGGCTCGGATCGATAATCAACTTACCACCCCCCATCGCTCGTGGTCACAAGCTTGATTCCAAGCTAGGTGCACAGTTCATATCGTCTAAGTGGCGAGAAAAGTGGTAAAATTGTTTGCGTCGTGCCGCGACTTTAAATCAAGCGCTTGTTGGGAGGCAACCCTATTTTATTTTATTTTATTTTATTTTTTATTTATTATTGTATTATTCTTGTAGTGTAGATTTTTTATTTTTAGGAACATGGAACACAAAGCTATTGGAAGGATGTAGTAACAACAAACCATTGGTTGGAACTAAGTGTGAGGTACCCGCACGAAGGACCAAGATTGGGAGAAGTCTGAGTACCCCATGAGCTGCTAGTGCTTCGGCCTTTGGCCTACCAGGGAGTTTCTTTTACCCTCTTATTAGTATGGTGTGCATTGGGGACAATGCACAATTTTAAGTGTGGGGTGGGAGACTTTCCTTGATACTGTATTGTAGTGTACATAGACGTGGAACATGTTGTAATATTGTATATGTGTTGTTGCATATAGTTGACTGTACTCACATTAGGAGTAACTGACTTGGCCCAACGACGGACGCTTGTCGACGGGTCTCTTGAGGGTCAAAGTCGGATCTAAAAAAAAACAAACAAACAAACAAACAAACAAACAAAGGTACATGACTCTTCTTGAGGACGGACCACTTGGACAGTACTCTTGAGGGAAGTAGTCCATGTAGCTTCTTTTTATTTTATTTTATTGTTCTTTTCTAGGTAGTGTAGTAATTTCCCCTTGGTTTTCCTTTAAACCACGGTTCTTTTCCAAGGGTTTTATTTGAACCGGGTGTAGTTAGTTTTTTTTGGGAGTAGGAGCCATTGTGTTGTGTTTTGAAGTGAAGCAATATCTCTTGACTTTGTTATGCCTTGAGAATAGTGAGTACTTTGGTTGTGACGCTTAGGCTCAGTTTTTGACTCTTGTAGAAGTACCTTAAATTGTATTATCTTAACTTTGCTCAACTGCTTTGACTAGAGTGTCTTGATGAATCCAATCCTGAGTGAGTTATGTGCCATACGTGTGTGAGGTTTGTTGTATTCTGTGCATTGTATTTGATGTCTAGAACTTGTCCTGTGTATTTGCAAAGCGAAATAGTAGTTTTGTTCAGTCTTGGAAGTGATATAAGCGTTTCTTTGTTGAGCCAGATATGTATATTTTACCCGCCTAATTGTTATGTATCGTAGTTAACCCCTTTGAGCCTGTAATCTAGTTTCTTTGGCAACCACATTACAAGCCTTACCCATTTGTTTGAATTAACCATCTATTTGAACTATTGTAACCTCTCATGAGCACTTGAATTGTTATGAACTTTATAAAAGTTAAAATGTGGGGTGGTTGGTTTGGCTTTTGAGTGGAATCAATGAAATAAGGAGAAAGGTGCACTGATTTGAAAAAGCAAGAGCCACTTGAATTGGAAAAAAAAAGGAAAAGAAAAAAAATATTCTTTGATAGTGGTGAATCTTGATATAATTATGCTTAAATAATTTGGGAGTTGATGTATATTGATGTGAAGGTGGAGTTTGGTTTGATATAAGTATGGAGTTTGAATGTTAAATTATATGTATTAAAGTGCTTAGGGAGGTGTAGTCACTCTTATATCTAAATGTATCCTACCCGTCCCGTAGCCTACATTACAACCAAATAAAGTCCTAATTGATCCTAGATTGAATGAGCTCGATTAGTGGAGTAGTACACTACGGGCAAGCTTATGGTGCATCTTTTGTGGCATATGAATATTATTTCTGAGAGTGAGTGAATTCTTTCTATCTTGAGTTCCTAAGTGTTTTTAAATTTTATTGTGTGGAACCACTTTTTTTTTGTTGTGTAAGGGCACTTGATTCATGAAGGAAAGGTAATGTCAGTGACCTCTATATTAGAGTAAGTGGGTGAGTTGTGAATAATGCGTGGTACTTGTGAGTCAAATCTTGAGGTGAAGATGTTACGCTTTTGTGCTTAGTCTATTTTAAATAATCTTGGTATGATGAGTTAGGAAAATTGCTTTAAAAAGGTCGTGTCTATATAAAGTGTAGTTTGATTACTCGAGGACGAACAATGGTTTAAGTGTGGGGTATTGATGATGGGCTATAATTGCGTGTTTTAGTTGATTATTACACTCTAATTTACTGCACTTTAGTTGAGTTTGCGCTTTAATCGCTAGTGTTTTGCACTAATTATGTGTTTTATGCCTTGTAGATGTGATTCCGAGCTATATAGATGTTATGGAATGAATTTAAGTGATTTGAAGCTTTGAAGTCTGAGTAAAAACTCAAGGAATTAAGCTGAGATCGTGTTCGGGGGTCAAATTTGATAGTTGAGAACAAACGAAGACTCGATGAGGCATATTGCACACTGTCTAGTAAAATGCACATAACATTTTACTCAGAACTACATTTTGGCTCCATAATATATGGTTGGAAATATAACTCAAAGGGCTACAACTTTCGTGTTTTGCGTTTTTCCAAATTCCAAACAGAACAAGATGAAAAACCGCGGTTTCACCGCGACCGCGACACAACCGCGGCAGAGTGCAGACGCAGACAATTGAAGAATCAGAGGCCATGTTTGGCCGCGACCGCGGTAGAACCGCGGCAAGAGGCAGAAATTTCAGGGACTAAAGTGCAAAACACGGGATTTTTAGCCCAAAACCCTATTTTAAACACTAGACTTTGCCCAAGAGAGGCATGTATTGATTTTTAGAGTATCTTGGCAAGAAAAACAATTGTGAGGGATCACCTGTCACACCTCCTTTTTCCGCCCCCGCGAGGGTACATGAGTTTTTTCCAATTAAAGGACAGTCAAACGGGATTTGTTTATTTATTTCAGAGTCGCCACTTGGGAGATTTAGGGTGTCCCAAGTCACCAGTTTAATCCCGAATCGAGGAAAAGAATGACTCTGTATTACAGTTCGCGAACCAGAAATCCGGATAAGGAATTCTGTTAACCCGGGAGAAGGTGTTAGGCATTCCCGAGTTCTGTGGTTCTAGCACGGTCGCTCAACTGTTATATTTGGCTTGATTATCTGATATAATACGTATTATAAACTTATGTGCCAATTTATCCCTTAGCCGCTTTTATTATTATTATTATTATTCTTTCTATTTATTGTTATTATTTTACGAAGAATTGCAACATTGTGAAAACGTATTTCAAATCACGTCGCAATCAATGCACCCGTGATTATCGACACATTTCGACTCCGTTGAGATTTAGATTTGGGTTACATAAATGCACACCCGTATTTAAGAAAATAACATTATTAAATACGTGCCTAGAGCGACTAGCGTATCATTATTTTGGATAGGGCCGTGAAATTTGCTAAAACGGCTCCTCCCTAATTCTAAGCGATTAAATGTACATTTATTGAGGGCCCCGCAATCTATACATTTCATTAAGCGAGGCTCATCTCATTTATTTTAAATGGACAAATCTTAAAACGACTACATTTTTCTATAAAAATTAGTCTCTAAAATAAAGAAAGAAAATCCTAACTAATTACTAGCTTTTTATTATTTTAAGAAGACATGACATGCTAATTGCTTGATTAATACAAATATTGATGAAAAAGGAATTTTACTCTTAATTTTGAAATTATAAATAAAATAAAAATTCAACAACTAATATTCAAAATAAACAAATATAGCTAGATTAAAACTCAGCATTGTTATTTTTTTAAAAAAATATTATTGAGATTAATTATTCACAATCATTTGAAACTAGATTTAACCATAATTACTAAAGCTTATTAGAAAGTTTATTAGACTTAAACGTTCTTTTAATCTTGCTTAAGCTCAAGTCATGCCTTAATGCCTAATTTACGATGTTTAATTTAAATTCGTGTCTTAGCTAAATTTAGCTACTTGTTCATGATCAACCTATAATCTTGAAGCCTTCATAACTAGTGAATTAACCTATTTTGCCGAACTGATTTATTACAGACTAACTTATGATATTATTTTTTTTATTCCAGTTATTATTTAGTAATTCATGAAATAGCTTAAATACAATCAACAAAAGGAACAAAGAAAAAACGAAATTAAAACTTCAAATTTTCATTCTTCATATGTATTCACGCTTCATATTTCGGATTACAATAAACAACTTTTCAGTTGTGTACCTGATATTGGAAGCAAAAGAAAATGAATATGAGAATCAGCAGCAGCAGTAAAATCAGTACAACACAGCAATAATAGCCCAGCAACAGTAACAACCCAGTAACAGACCGGTGGAGTAGTAATCCAAAAAAAGCAAAAGCTTCCAGCTTTTATGAAACAACAATTAATTCTGATTTCAAACAACAAAAGAAAGCAGAATATTTTTTTTAGTTTTTTTTTATTTGAAAGCTTAAATATTTTTCGGAATTTTCTATCTCTTAAATATTCAGCCCTTTTCTCTCTCTTATTTTCAGATTTGTTTCTCTCTCCCGTTTTTTTTCTCTATCCCTCTTCTCTTTGATTTCAAGACTTCTTATAACTCATCCCATAAATCTTTTCATTAATTAAAATCAATAGTTTTTCTCTACCCAACCCATTATCTTTCCACTCATCCCCATTACATTAAATAAACATATCACACCACCCCATTATATTTTGTCCCGCATGCTTCACTTAAAATAATACAAGATTCCCCCACTAAATTTTGTCTTGTCCCCCATTTATATTAAATAACCATATCACAACCCACCCCATTTCATTTTGTCCCCCATGCTTCATATAAACAATTACAAAATGTACAATTCCTAAACTACCCCTCCGACCCTATTGCAAATTACTATTTTACCCCCGAAAGTACTATAAATTACCAAACTACCCATCAGCTATAACACATCAATTAATCAAACTTAACCAAAATATAGACAATATGATTAATTTCTAACAATGTTCAAACAACAAATTTCATGAACATGATTTCTTCAACATTTCAACAACAAATCACATGAACATGATTTCTTCAACATTTCAACAACAAATCACATGAACACAAATTGAACAACAAAGAACAACTAAAATTTGATTGAACAATATTCTAGCAACAAACAATCCTATTTTCGGATTCAACAACAACAACAAACAAGTATATTTAGATTTCTAAATTCAATAATATTGAACTTAAAATCAACTACTCTAACAACATTACAACAACAATTCCTATATTAAACTTTATGAGACAAATTCAAGAAATAATCATAAATGGTAAACAAGAAATCAAGCTATACAAATTTCGGATTCAAGAACAATCAAACAAAGTATGAACATGAATTAAATCTATTTTAAACAACAAACATGATGGATTTAAACGATTAAACCAACATATTTCTCTAAACATAACTAAATTCTTTTAGACAAATAACAAGATCGACGAATAAACAATTATAAACTTAAGCTTGAACTTAACAATATTAACAATTTCTAACAATACATAAACACATGAAACAAATTGAAGAAATAGTTAATTAAATTTCAATTTGAATCTAACAAACATCAAACTAACAAATACACACTTAAACAATAATACAAACATGAAATAAACATGAAAACAACTAATTAAACTTCCATTTTAAAATCTGAAAATTAATTTAACAAACAACACATGAGCATGAACTAAAAATTAATTCAAACGATAAACAAAACAAACATTTGTTGATTTTAGATTCGAAAATATCAAAACAAAATACGGACAAAATAAAACTCAAAAACTACTAACCGGATCGAAACGACGAACAACGACCAAACAAACAACGAACTTGACGATGAACTCACGACGTACAAGATCTTGACTCGACGAAAAACCCTCGACCTTTGACAAACCGAAGAAGACGAAGGGAAGATGAAGCATTGTCCGGCAGCCCAATGGCGAAGAACAACGTAGAAGCTGTTTGGGACGACGAAGAAGAAAGCAGAAGCAGTTGCGTGAGCAGCAGCAGTTGCTGCGTGATCTTGGCCGTGACGGGGTAACCATGGCTTGGGTTGTCGCGATGGATGTTCAGCCATGAACGACGAGGCAGAAGCTGGACGAGGTAGCTCAGGGCTTGAAGTTTGAACCACGAAGCAGCAGCAGCTGGGGGGCGTGTTTGGACGTAAGCAAAAGCAGCTGAAACGCAGCGAGGAAGCAGCCATAGTCGACCAAGCTTTGAGCTTGACGAGCTTCAATGGCGGATAGGGCTGGGGTCGTTTAGTTGAGCCGGGGTCGTGAGGGTGACATGCGTGTGTGTGTGTGTAGTCATGGCTTCTTGAGGTTGAAGGCAAAGGGAAGTCATGGGAGGTGGAGAAGCTTGAGGAAGAAGAAGAAGATAGGAGGGGTGGGGGCGGATGACTTCTTAGTTTTTTAGGGTTTTTTCTTCTTCTTTTTTTTTGTGTTGTTTGTAAGATAATAGGGGTGTTGGGTTATGGACTGGGTCGACCCAGTTCGAAATGGGCTGGGTCGTAGGGAAGATTGGGCCATTTTTTGGGCCTGTGGCTTGAAATCGAAGAAGAGGCCCAATTCCGACTTTCTTTATATTTTTGCTCTCTTTTCTTCTTTTATTTTTCTAAAACTAAATTATAAAAATACTTAAACTATTATTAAGAATTAAATTAAGTTATAAAAGCGCAAATTAACTCCCAATATCAATTAACGCCCAATTAAGTAATAATTAAGCATAAAATTGTATATTTGGACATTAAATGCTAAAAATGCAAACGATGCCTATTTTTGTAATTTTTAATTTTTGTAAAACAAATTTAATTACTAACAATTGTAGAATTAAATCCTACATGCAAAATGCGACATATTTTTGTATTTTTTTATTAATTTAACAAATAAACACGCACAGACAAAATACAAATAATTATTCAAAATATCACAAAATTGCACACCAAAGAAAAATCATTTTATTTTTGGATTTTTTGGGAGTAATTCTTATATTGGGCAAAAATCACGTGCTTACAGTTGCCCCTCTTTGCCCGAAGACACGAAGGGTTTTCGCGCAAAGATAAAGCGAGCGATTTTTGCCCATCCGAGTACTCCGTGTGAAGCATTTTTTTGAAAAAGATTTGACCGAACCTTTGCTTCAAAGGTTTCCTACATATCCTGGGCTAAACAGGAATCAGGTCAATGTAGTTCGGGAAGTTTTGGTAGCTGGGACTACCGGGGAACTGCATTGTTACTGTTGTTGCATGCTATTACCACTGCTTACCGATCTCCTTGTTACACCATGCTTAAAAGAAAACAAGAAGCTAGGCTAGAGTACAATCTGTTTTTGTTGCCTTGCTTCCTTGTCTGCTTGCATTTCTTCCGGTGCTTTCTTCTTTTGACACATGTACTTGAGTTTGTACTGTGACCTCTTGTTGCAACCTTTTATTTCCCGGTGCCGGGGAATTTTATTGTTTCCTGCTGGGGCTTCCTATTGTAACCCTCTGTTTTATTGTCCTCTGACTTGATCTTGAAATGTATGCCTCTGTTATCTGGGCGGGCTCCCAACTTCAATACTTGAAAATTAAAGACTTGAAATGTAAAGACTGAAATGTGTGCCTCTGTTGTCTGGGCGGGCTCCCAACTTCGACGCTTGAAATATAAAGACTGAAATGTATGCCTCTGTTATATGGGCGGGCTCCCAACATCAACAACAACTTTTAAAAATAAGCGTCATTCCTCTCTTCAGGCGGGCTCCTGACTTCAAATACACAACTTTTAAAATAAACGTCTTTCCTCTCTTCAGGCGGACTCCTGACTTCAACAACAACTTTGAAAATAAATCGCCATTCCTCTCTTCAGGCGGGCTCCTGACTTCAACCAATACATTGCCATTCCTTTCTTTAGGTTGGCAAGATTTCAACAACTTTTAACAACGCCTTTCCTCTCTTCAGGCGGGCTCCTGACTTCAACAACAACTTTGAAAATAATCGCCATTCCTCTCTTCAGGCGGGCTCCTGACTTTAACCAATAAATCGTCATTCTATTCTTCAGGGGGGCTCCTGATTTCAACCAATAAATCGCCATTCTATTCTTCAGGGGGGCTCCTGATTTCAACCATTTTTTTTCAATTCAAACTTCTTTTTTTTTATTTTTCAAATTATCCTAGGAGAAAATTCATCAGACTAGGATTTGATATCTTATCTTAGGAGAAAGATTCATCGGACTAAGATTTGATATCTTATCTTGGGAGAAAAATTTCATCGGACCAAGATTGTGACTCTAGGAGATAAATCGTCAGACTAGGTCCATTTTGTTGTGATCTTAGGAGAAAGATTCATCCGACTAAGATTTTATTATATTATCTTGGGAGAAAAATTTCATCAGACCAAGATTTTGACTCTAGGAGATAAATCGTCAGACTAGGTCCATTTTGTTGTGATCTTAGGAGAAAGATTCATCCGACTAAGATTTTATTATATTATCTTGGGAGAAAAATTTCATCAGACCAAGATTTTGACTCTAGGAGATAAATCGTCAGACTAGGTCCATTTTGTTGTGATCTTAGGAGAAAGATTCATCCGACTAAGATTTTATTATATTATCTTGGGAGAAAAATTTCATCAGACCAAGATTTTGACTCTAGGAGATAAATCGTCAGACTAGGTCCATTTTGTTGTGATCTTAGGAGAAAGATTCATCCGACTAAGATTTTATTATATTATCTTGGGAGAAAAATTTCATCAGACCAAGATTTTGACTCTAGGAGAAAAATCGTCAGACTAGGTCCATTTTGTTGTGATCTTAGGAGAAAGATTCATCCGACTAAGATTTTATTATATTATCTTGGGAGAAAAATTTCATCAGACCAAGATTTTGACTCTAGGAGATAAATCGTCCGACTAGGTCCATTTTGTTGTGATCTTAGGAGAAAGATTCATCCGACTAAGATTTTATTATATTATCTTGGGAGAAAAATTTCATCAGACCAAGATTTTGACTCTAGGAGATAAATCGTCAGACTAGGTCCATTTTGTTGTGATCTTAGGAGAAAGATTCATCCGACTAAGATTTTATTATATTATCTTGGGAGAAAAATTTCATCAGACCAAGATTTTGACTCTAGGAGAAAAATCATCAGACTAGGTCCATTTTGTTGTGATCTTAGGAGAAAGATTCATCCGACTAAGATTTTATTATATTATCTTGGGAGAAAAATTTCATCAGACCAAGATTTCTATCTTAGGAGAAAATTCATCGGACTAAGATTTGATATCTTATCTTGGGAGAAAAATTTCATCGGACCAAGATTGTATCGGAAGGGAAGTTCATCAGATTAGGACTTTTTATCCTAAGAGGAAAATGCAAAGAGCAATGATTTGAGAAACTTACCTTCGTAATTTCTTCTTTTCTTTTCTCCTTCCTTCGCTCTGCTTTGTTCTTGCTTGCTGGGGATAATACCACTGTGGGAGTCTCCTTTCTTCCCCTCCTTCAGAATTTTTTTTTATTATTCTTTTTTTTTAACACTACTGCTGAGATAAAAGTGTTATCTTCTTGGGATAACGTTGTTGAGGATAACACTGCCGGGGAATTTTATCCCTTCAAATCGATGCTTCATTCTTCTGGAAGCTGCTGGGGATGATAATGGTTTTTGCTTTTCTGAGCACAAATGTCATCCCTTTGTTCTGTATGCTGGGGAACAACTTCTTTTATTAAAACTTGTTATGCTAGGGGTAAAACTGGTTCAAAGACCACTTCCCTTGAGACTGGTGCTATATTCATTCTACTGGGGAATTTTCTATGAAAGGAGAAAGATAAAAGGGAACAGAATAAAAGACAAAGGAAAAGATGACTCTTTAACAAAAGAAATTATAAATAAAAATCTATCAAACGCAGACACCGACTCTAATGATCATGACATGCATATGTGGCCTATCCTCCGTCGTCAATCGTCTTTCAAGATCTTCCCTTGACTATCCTCCATCTGATTCCCAATCTTATTCGACTTGTAGTGCCCAAAAGGTTTTCACCATCAAGTCTCTCTCATTTTGATTTTTCTCTCAGCTTTCATCGCCTTATGGTGTCCGTGAAGATTTTCACCGATAAGACTCCCTCATTTGTATCACTTTCTAGCTGGGGATTTGGAGTGTTGCCGATATGACTCTCTCTGCTGGAGATTAGAGTCCTTTCTGTTGTGGAACAGAGTGTTATGTTCACCGGTAAGACTCTCATTTGTCTGACTTGGCATCTTTTGCAGACTGGTCAGAAGGTCTTTCTTTGGACCGTAATGTGGGTTTTTTGGATAGGCTTAGAAAGAAAGGGTATTAAAGGCTAAAAAACAAATCAATTTGGGGTTCAAAATTACAATCTTCGAAATCATATTTGTTTATAACAAGCGCAACCCTTGCCCCAGTTTCTTGCTTGGGGATTATTTATTTATTATAGATATTTTTTAATTTTTTTTTGTTACGCTATGCATATTACGCACATTATGCGCACTATGCACCCTATGACCGAGTCGTGAAGCGCCTACGTATCCTCTTTGAGGAATCAGGTCAAACGTAGTTCCTAATTCCTCTCTTCATTTGACTTTCTTTTGTTTTTTTTATTATCATTTTTCTCTTCTTCTTTTTTCGTTTTTTTTTTGATTTTTTTTTCTTTACCTTCCAGGCTCGTATTTCCTAGTCGTTGCTATTGATTCCGAACGAGGGGTATGAAAGAAAATAAATAAGGCTCAAAGGGGGGTAACGAAGGATAAAGTGTTTAGATAGCCGAACAAAATGCCTTCGTCATTCCAGTCTTCAAAACATGTCAAATGCAAACAACACAATTGATCATAGATTTATAGTCTCTTCCGATGGTGCTGGACTTGACAATTATGTTAAACACTTGCTTTTTCATTTGTCATTTCTAAAGCACCGTTGGGCGACACTCTCATTCTCATGAACGACCCTCATGCCAATTTGACGAATCTTGCATTTAACGGTTTTTTTTAAGTTTTACTTGCCCCAGTTCCACATGACTCGGGCTTCAAATAATCTCAAACTGTTCTTATTTCCCTTAAATGCTTTGATCACCTCTCCAGGATTTTATGATTAACTTTAAAGACTAGGCCCAAACTGTGTGCGCATGTCATGTTACTAGAATCGGCGCTGAACAAAATGATAAAAGGATCAAACAAAAAGATGACTGGAAACAATAAAAGATCGGCTTTTGTATTAGACTACCGGCGAAATGGTATGAATAACAAAACAAACAAAACAACCTGAATAAAATCCTAACACAGCCTCGACAAAACAAACTGATATGACAAACTGGAAAGATAAGAAGGTTTGACACATGACAATATTCGGATTACAACCCTAAGGATAATCCGGACAACATAAATGACAACAAAATAAACCACCACAAGCTTCTCTCTTGCTAACCAAGGAACGGAGCGTCCTCCCACTTTATCAAAATTGGCATCTTAGCCACTGAGCTTCGCATCAGTATTGTCCAGACCATTGCCGACTTCGATATCATCAACCTTAGTCAACAATTCCCAATAGGATTCGAGTGCTTCTGTTATCAGGCCTGATGCCCGCCGAGTGTGTATCATGAGGTGTAAGTAAAGGATTCTGCGCGATATTCTGGGTGTCATTGTCCGGCTTACCACAAACCAACCACCTTCTTTCTTTGTGATTCGAAACAACAAGTTAAAATGGACTCATTCGGTCCCCATTATTAATAACATCTTTTTTTTTCTTTCTTTTTTTTTCGATTTTCTTTTTCTTTTTTTCATTTTCTTTTTCATTTTTTGTTGTGGTCGAATCTTATGGAGATTGCCTACGTATCATGACCCCGCATGAATCAGACCTTGCGTAGTTCGGACCAATAAAAGATGAACAATACTAATCATTTTTTTTTCAATTTTCATATTAAAATAAACTGGGTTTCAATGGTTTGAAGATGACCTACAAACTCGAAAATCAAACAACCCACATATTTTAATCAAAAGATTTACAAACTCAAAAACAAACGGCCAGCTTCCTTTCCCCGTTTGACAAATGCAACCAAACGACTATTTTTGCAAATGTGGCCCCTTCCAAATTTTGAGGCCGGAGAGGATTATTTTATGACACTTTAAAAACTTGTCCATTCTTTTACGAAAATAGCCTTTCGACAACTGAAAGATACTCTAAGGCTATTTCGGCAAGAACGATTTAAGACACTGTCGAAGCTAGCTCGGCTTATTTTTGACTAAAAAAAAATCACCTGACCGTTGACTCTTTGTTTTTTTTTTCTCAAATTACAATAAAAACCAGGTGTTGCAACACGGCCCTTCAGCGCCTCGGGGACGAAAATTTTTTGAGGCTGTGTGGGTCAACTGAACCAAATTTTAAAAAATGACCCAAAGGTGGCTGTTTATGCAAAGTCAGCCTTCCGGTGCCCCTTTCGGGAACATTCGGCTATGTCTTGATAAAACAGCGTCACCCGACTTCTTTATGACAAAACTAAAATTTGACATATTTTTTTGGCTATTTTGTTTTAGCAAAAAGTGGAGGCTGGACACTGCCCGACTTATTTATGAAAAAAATTAAAATTTTGACATGTTTTTTATTTATTTATTTATTGGTTTTTGGCTTATTTTAGCAAAAAGGGGGTTGGACCCGATGAGGGTTGCCTACGTATCTCACATCCGGTGAGAATCAAACCCGCGTAGTTCGGGCAGGTCATGAATAAAGTAAATAAACTGATTTTAAATTATTATTATTATTTTTTGAATTTGTAAAAGAACTGCTATAAAAGAAGAAAGGAAGTATTTGTTTTTTGGATTTTTGATTGATTTTCTTTTTGAAAGAAAGACTTCTAAGAATTCCTTTTCTTTTGATTTGAACTTTGATAATTTCAAAAGTAAAAGGAAGATTTTTTTTTGTTTGAATTTTTATTTGTTTTCTCTTATTCTAAAGAAGAAAGAAAATATTTTTTGGAATTTTACCTCTAATAAAAGAAATGCTTTCTAATTTTTTTTTTGAATTTTGAATTTTCTTTTCAATTTTTAAAGAAGAAGGAAAATATTTTCGGATTTGTTTTATTTTATTATATATATATATATATTTTTTATAATTAAAGAGACTTTCTAAAGAAGTCAATAATGGAAAATATTTTTGGATTTTTTGTTTTGAAAATTGGGAGTCTAAAAAAAACTTTTCTAGACTTTTTGGCAGGACAAATATTTTTGTAACAAATAAAGATATATATACATTTTTTGGAAATAAAGAAAAACTTTTTGGATTTATATATATATATATATATATGTATTTGCAACAAATAATAAAACCACTTTCGACGCCCGACTCTTTTTATTTTATTATTTTTATTTTTATTTTGGCATTTAAACAAATAAATAAATAAAAACCCATTTTAAAAACAAGACTCTTTTTCATTTTCATTTTTATGGCAAGACAAACAATTTTTTTTTCTAATTTGTTTTTTTGAAAAACAAGACAGAACAACAACTCTTTTTTTTTCTATTTTTCCTTTGCTTTTAATAAAACAAACTAATAAGACATTTTTTTTTTCATTTTCTCAAAATTTCGGCAGAGTTTTGATAGTATTTGGGCATTGTTTTTTTTTTCAAAAATAAGCAATCAATTCCCTAACCGCTATTTCCTTTTTTTTTTCAATTTCAAAAAATTATTCCTGATATTCAAAAGTCAGTCAACACACAAATCCGGATCAAATAAATGCGCAAGTAGCAGCAAGTAAGATGCATCAGGATGGTCATTTTCATTTTTTTTGGTACACCTGTCCTAGACAGACCCAACCCCTGTGTTGAGCCTCCAAAGTCAAATGCACGTGATGCAAACAATCGCTCCTACTAGGGATCCGGCATGAAGCTGAGTTATTCTAAGTGAAAAAACCTGAGGCATATTGTTCTAGCCCTGGCTCACCCAAGTAGACAGCTTGAGCCGAAGTGGGGGCAACGTACCGGGAGCACGGAAGTCTGCCCGGCCTAGTTACTTGTCCCAACTTCGTCTTATTTGGTATGACTTCTAACAGAAGGGTGGGCCACGCGCACGTGTACACCATAAGTTCAGAAGACTCAGAAAGAAGAAGGGTTTCGTAGCAGTTGTATATACACAATTCAGATAATATTAAAGCGGTAAAAGCATCATTTAGCACATTAGGCATATATCATGTAAAAATCAGATAATAAATAAAGCCAACTATAACAATTATTTTAGGCTCGAATTCTTGAACCCTGAACCAGTGGTTCTGGGTTAAACAATTCCCCAGCAGAGTCGCCAGAGCTGTCACACCTCCTTTTTCCGCCCCCGCGAGGGTACAGGAGTTTTTTCCAATTAAAGGACAGTCGAAACGGGATTTGTTTATTTATTTCAGAGTCGCCACTTGGGAGATTTAGGGTGTCCCAAGTCACCAGTTTAATCCCGAATCGAGGAAAAGAATGACTCTGTATTACAGTCCGCAAACCAGAAATCCGGATAAGGAATTCTGTTAACCCGGGAGAAGGTGTTAGGCATTCCCGAGTTCCGTGGTTCTAGCACGGTCACTCAACTGTTATATTTGGCTTGATTATCTGATATAATACGTATTATAAACTTATGTGTCAAATTTATACGTATTATAAACTTATGTGCAAATTTATCCCTTAGCCGCTTTTATTAATATTATTATTATTTTTTATTTATTGTTATTATTTTACGAAGAATTGCAACATTATGAAAACGTATTTCAAATCACGTCGCAATCAATGCACCCGTGATTATCGACACATTTCGACTCCGTTGAGATTTAGATTTGGGTTACATAAATGCTCACCCGTATTTAAGAAAATAACATTATTAAATACGCGCCTAGAGCGACTAGCGTATCATTATTTTGGATAGGGTCGTGAAATTTGCTAAAACGGCTCCACCCTAATTCTAAGCGATTAAATGTACATTTATTGAGGGCCCCGCAATTTATACATTTCATTAAGCGAGGCTCATCTCATTTATTTTAAATGGACAAATCTTAAAACGACTACATTTTTCTATAAAAATTAGTCTCTAAAATAAAGAAAGAAAATCCTAATTAATTACTAGCTTTTTATTATTTTAAGAAGACATGACATGCTAATTGCTTGATTAATACAAATATTGATGAAAAAGGAATTTTACTCTTAATTTCGAAATTATAAATAAAATAAAAATTCAACAACTAATATTCAAAATAAACAAATATAGCTAGATTAAAACTCAGCATTGTTATTTTTTTAAAAAAAATATTATTGAGATTAATTATTCACAATCATTTGAAACTAGATTTAACCATAATTACTAAAGCTTATTAGAAAGTTTATTAGACTTAAACGTTCTTTTAATCTTGCTTAAGCTCAAGTCATGCCTTAATGCCTAATTTACGATGTTTAATTTAAATTCGTGTCTTAGCTAAATTTAGCTACTTGTTCATGATCAACCTATAATCTTGAAGCCTTCATAACTAGTGAATTAACCTATTTTGCCGAACTGATTTATTACAGACTAACTTATGATATTATTATTTTTTATTCCAGTTATTATTTAGTAATTCATGAAATAACTTAAATACAATCAACAAAAGGAACAAAGAAAAAACGAAATTAAAACTTCAAATTTTCATTCTTCATATGTATTCACGCTTCATATTTCGGATTACAATAAACAACTTTTCAATTGTGTACCTGATATTGGAAGCAAAAGAAAATGAATATGAGAATCAGCAGCAGCAGTAAAATCAGTACAACACAGCAACAATAGCCCAGCAACAGTAACAACCCAGTAACAGACCGGTGGAGTAGTAATCCAAAGAAAACAAAAGCTTCCAGCTTTTATGAAACAACAATTAATTCTGATTTCAAACAACAAAAGAAAGCACAATATTTTTTTTAGTTTTTTTTATTTGAAAGCTTAAATATTTTTCGGAATTTTCTATCTCTTAAATGTTCAGTCCTTTTCTCTCTCTTTTTTTTCAGATTTGTTTCTCTCTCCCGTTTTTTTTTTCTCTATCCCTCTTCTCTTTGATTTCAAGACTTCTTATAACCCATCCCATAAATCTTTTCATTAACTAAAATCAATACTTTTTCTCTACCCAACCCATTATCTTCCCACTCATCCCCATTACATTAAATAAACATATCACACAACCCCATTATATTTTGTCCCCCATGCTTCACTTAAAATAATACAAGATTTCCCCCACTAAATTTTGTCTTGTCCCCCCTTTATATTAAATAACCATATCACAACCCACCCCATTTCATTTTGTCCCACATGCTTCATATAAACAATTACAAAATGTACAATTCCTAAACTACCCCTCCGACCCTATTGCAAATTACTATTTTACCCCCGAAAGTACTATAAATTACCAAACTACCCATCAGCTATAACACATCAATTAATCAAACTTAACCAAAATATAGACAATATGATTAATTTCTAACAATGTTCAAACAACAAATTTCATGAACATGATTTCTTCAACATTTCAACAACAAATCACATGAACATGATTTCTTCAACATTTCAACAACAAATCACATGAACACAAATTGAACAACAAAGAACAACTAAAATTTGATTGAACAATATTCTAGCAACAAACAATCCTATTTTCGGATTCAACAACAACAAACAAGTATATTTTGATTTCTAAATTCAATAATATTGAACTTAAAATCAACTACTCTAACAACATTACAACAACAATTCCTATATTAAACTTTATGAGACAAGTTCAAGAAATAATCACAAATGGTAAACAAGAAATCAAGCTATACAAATTTCGGATTCAAGAACAATCAAACAAAGTATGAACATGAATTAAATCTATTTTAAACAACAAACATGATGGATTTAAACGATTAAACCAACATATTTCTCTAAACATAACTAAATTCTTTTAGACAAATAACAAGATCGACGAATAAACAATTATGAACTTAAGCTTGAACTTAACAATATTAACAATTTCTAACAATACATAAACACATGAAACAAATTGAAGAAATAGTTAATTAAATTTCAATTTGAATCTAACAAACATCAAACTAACAAATACACACTTAAACAATAATACAAACATGAAATAAACATGAAAACAACTAATTAAACTTCCATTTTAAAATCTGAAAATTAATTTAACAAACAACACATGAGCATGAACTAAAAATTAATTCAAACGATAAACAAAACAAACATTTGTTGATTTTAGATTCGAAAATATCAAAACAAAATACGGACAACATAAAACTCAAAAACTACTAACCGGATCGAAACGACGAACAACGACCAAACAAACAACGAACTTGACGATGAACTCACGACGTACAGGATCTTGACTCGACGAAAAACCCTCGACCTTTGACAAACCGAAGAAGAGGAAGGGAAGATGAAGCATTGTCCGGCAGACCAATGGCGAAGAACAACGCAACAACTGTTTGGGACGACGAAGAAGAAAGCAGAAGCAGTTGCGTGAGCAGCAGCAGTTGCTGCGTGATATTGGCCGTGACGGGGTAACCATGCTTGGGTTGTCGCGATGGATGTTCAGCCATGAACGACGAGGCAAAAGCTGGACGAGGCAGCTCAGGGCTTGAAGTTTGAACCACGAAGCAGCAGCAGCTGGGGGGCGTGTTTGGACGTAAGCAAAAGCAGCTGAAACGCAGCGGGGAAGCAGCCATAGTCGAGCAAGCTTTGAGCTTGACGAGCTTCAATGGCGGATAGGGCTGGGGTCGTTTAGTTGAGCCGGGGTCGTGAGGGTGACGTGCGTGTGTGTGTGTGTAGTCATGGCTTCTTGAGGTTGAAGGCAAAGGGAAGCCATGGGAGGTGGAGAAGCTTGAGGAAGAAGAAGAAGATAAGAGGGGTGGGGGCAGATGACTTCTTAGTTTTTTAGGGTTTTTTTTTGTGTTGTTTGTAAGATAATAGAGGTGTTGGGTTATGGACTGGGTCGACCCAGTTCGAAATGGGCTGGGTCGTAGGGAAGATTGGGCCATTTTTTGGGCTTGTGGCTTGAAATCGAAGAAGAGACCCAATTCCGACTTTCTTTATATTTTTGCTCTCTTTTCTTCTTTTATTTTTCTAAAACTAAATTATAAAAATACTTAAACTATTATTAAGAATTAAATTAAGTTATAAAAGCGCAAATTAACTCCCAATATCAATTAACGCCCAATTAAGTAATAATTAAGCATAAAATTGTATATTTGGACATTAAATGCTAAAAATGCAAACGATGCCTATTTTTGTAATTTTTAATTTTTGTAAAACAAATTTAATTACTAACAATTGTAGAATTAAATCCTACATGCAAAATGCGACATATTTTTGTATTTTTTATTAATTTAACAAATAAACACGCACAGACAAAATACAAATAATTATTCAAAATATCACAAAATATCACAAAATTGCACACCAAAGAAAAATCATTTTATTTTTGGATTTTTTGGGAGTAATTCTCATATTGGGCAAAAATCACGTGCTTACATCACCCAAAATATCTTTCTTCTTTTCTTTGATTTTGATTGCTAGTTTATGATGGATCTTATCTTAGTTTGTTCATCCATAGTTATGAGTAGCTAAATCTTTTGTCTAAGGTTTTGATGGAACCTATTGGGGGATGAACTTCTTGTTTATGTGAATACAAATTGCTAGTTTCAATCTTTATTTATTCAACTATGTTCTTGTTGTAGTTAATTGACAGGATCCTTAATTAGCTGTGCCTATTTAGTGTGCATAACTCGGGAGAGAGTGCATATTTAGGTTATTGTTAAATAACATCACTCCTAAAGTATAAGAGGAATCTATAACTGCGGGTTTAAAGGCGGGATTAGGGATAACGAAGCCTTGGGTGCAATCTTAAGTGAACTATGTTAATTAAAACTAGCTAGTGTATCTCGGGAGAGTGCAATAGTATATTACTGTGATTACTCGAGAGAGATTTATGGTAAGACGAGCGTTCATGATTGATAGAGAAATGTTGGTACATTTGTATGAAGCATAAACAGAAGGGATTCCATCAATAGGGGAAATCTTTACCTTAGCTTTATCTCATCATTGTTTACAACCTTAGCATTTTAGTTTACAGCTTGTTTAATTTACTTGCAATCTTAGTTACTAAAGAAATCAACTTGTGATTCAAACATTTGGGAAGCTGGTTCTGAAGAGTTTAGTGGGTCTAAAGATTGTGATTGATAGGTTAACTCTCTGTGGGATTCGACTCCGGACTTGTAAACCGGATTATATTTGCAACGACCGCATTGTCCTTTTTATAAGGTATAGTTGGGCGTGATCAGCTAGTGAATGTAATTAGTCTTCGCTGACCGATCAATTTTATATTTTTTCCTTAAAATAGGATTGACCCAACCCAACCTGACACAATACTCATTTACATAAATTAAAATAATAGTAAAAGTGAATTCTTCCCTCACAAAAAATATAGTTTGAAATGTATGAGACTCTAACAAAAAAAGAAAGAAATAAAAGGTATAATTAGAGAGAACTTAAAACAAAAATGAATATCTTGAAAAAAGAAGAAGATAGAAGTATCATATTTTGAAGGATTCACTTTTAGTGTTATCTTAAATTATATATATGGCTATTGGCTCGGAAGGGTCCGGTCGGGTTGAGTCATTTTTATTTTAAATGAATTATTATTTATTAGACTGAAAATAAAAAATAAAAAACCATGAAATAAGGAAAAATACTGAAAAGTTATATTTTTCGGTCATTATAATTTTTATATGAGTTAATAGAAGTTTTATAATTTTTGTGTAAAAAAATATAGTTATATGACTTAGGTAAAAAAATGTCATAATTATATGACCATTTGTGTCTATGAATACAATGACATATTATTTCAGCAGTAGATTAAAAAAACCTAAAACAAATGGGATATCAGATATTCAAATATGTAATATAATCATCAATTGAGTACACAGAGATACGCATAATTAAATTGAAGAGTCACGTTGAAACTTCACGTGAGAATGATTGGCAAATATCACTTGTGTGCCTATACCTTATGTATGAACCATTCCGAAGATGCTTACCAGTGACCTTTTTCTTTTCCACAAATCTTCCCACCGAATTGTATCTCATTACGAAAATGCTTGCCAATTGAATGGAAATATTGATTAATTTATTCAAGCAATTTGTTAAAGCTATTTCTCTAGCCTTGTCAATCTCTTGAGAATATAAAAAAATTCTTCACATTGGCCAGCTTTATTGACATTTCTTTTCCTATAATATCAATAGCTATATATGAAGTTGTCTTCTTTAGATAAAATCATATTCGTTTCTTGAAACATATATCACTGCATATGTATTTTGAATTAAAAAACTTAAGTGCAATCAAGTTGCAAAAAAGTTAACCTTGCATGCACAGTTCTAATTCTTCAAAATAATATTAGACATTGCGTCTAGTATTAACTTTTGATCATATAAGCCAAGTACATTATATCCGCACTGTAAATATTTCAAATGTCATTTTCGTGGGTAACGTCTATTATAATATTTTTCGAAACAAGATCTCAAAAATCACAAAGCATAAATAATTAAATTATTAATAAAGTAAAGAAAGTAGAACTCGATTTTGCCATTTTCTTAATTCTTCAATCATCACCCTGAAGTTGCCATCTTCATGGAGACTATTTGATTCCAAAACATATTACATTGGCCCCTGCAAAAAAAGTTTTTATGTCTACCTCATCAAATTAAATGGTTCCGTCTTTAGTTGCAAAAGACTTGCTGCTCACTCTGCATTTTTTTGGAAAAATTTACAAGAAGCCCAAGATAAACTATGAGAGAAGAACAAAAATTTTAAGTCATGGACCATTAACTCTAATTTTGGAGTATGGTTGGTGTCTCTGTTTCCTTCGTGTTAATAGCCAAATACAAAACTGTCATTGCTTTTGCAAACCTTCTCAATATAATTCCCACAGATTTCACAATATAAAAGACAGAATGAAAGGGAGTATCAGTGGTACTTCATTAAGTTGAGAGAAAATATCAGCATGGTGCTAGCTTGTTCGGTTACGTGAAATTTTTTCCTTACAGTATAATAGCAAAATAAAAAAAGTTCCCTTACATTAATCACTAATCAGTGGAACATATGGTAGTCAAGAGAATTTAAACTACAGAACGCGAATCTATTAGCTATGTTCTTTGATTTCTTCCATAATTGGTTTAAATTTTCCTATAGATGTTCTTATCTATATTCAGGAGCAATATATGGTTTAGTTGACTATTATAGATGTTTTTAATTGAATCATGACGCATTCGAAGTGCAAGAATTTGCAGGACTTGAGTAAACAAAAAATTTCCATCCTGAACTAACCTTTTCTTCAAGGTATTCTAGACCGTTACTTTTTAGTCAACAAACAGTTGGATCATTCTACTTAGCACTGGTTTTATTCACTGCCTTTCCAAGAGTTTCAATTAATGCTGTTATGATATAGAGGGCCCCAAATTAATTACCAAACAAAGTGTAGCTGGGGGGATTCGAAGCTGAGTTGCAGAAGTTAGGAAATGCTCAGTTCACCCAAACGAAGGGCCGAGATTAGAAGTTCATTAATGAGGAAGAAGGGTCACAATCGTTCCACGCCAGCAAGTTGTTAGTTTGTTACAAAACCCCAACAGCAGGAGAGAGAAGGCAACGAATTTCCGATAATTCACTTCCCCCATCTTCTTCGACCTTCTTTCTCTTCATGTTCTCTCTCTCTTCTCATTCTAATTCTCTTCTCATCTTATTCTGCAAATTCTCAGTGGCTATGGCGATATTCCTTTTATGTTTTCCTAGTTAATTCAGTTATTTCTTCCTTTTAGTTGTTCTTCTGTTTTTCAGCTAATAAAACCAGAAAATTGCTCCACAAAAGTGTTAATTTCGATTTCAATTTAGCGATTAATTTGGATCGTTGGTAGGATCTTGTCAATTGGTATCAGAGCCGCGATTTTGCGACCTTGTGTGTGAGGAATGGCAGAGGGTACTCATTTGAAACTGATGTATGACAAGCTTGCTAAGCATGATGAACTGTTGGCAGATGTGTTGAACAACCAAGAGGAGGTTCGTAATACTCAGACGGGAATCTAAGGTACTTTGGAGTTGACCCTCGAGAGGTTAACAACACTTGAAAGAGCTCCAGCTGGTCCAAACAATGGAAGAGGATTACTACCTCTTCCAGTTTTGGAATACAGGCAGAACATGCCCCAAAATATGCCCATACCGCCTCCTAAATGGGAACTGCCCACCTTTGAAGGACATGAACCCAAGGTATGGATCCGCAAATGTGAAAGATATTTTAAGTTGTATAAGACTCAAGAAGATCAAAAAGTAGAAGTTGCTGCACTTTATTTGAATGGATTGGCTGAGGTGTGGTATCACTCGTTGTTGCTAAGTCGAGGAGAATTGACATTGGCTGAATTTAAGGAAGAAACAATTGGTAGGTTTGGAGTGGTATTGGCTGAGGATGTAGCAGAAGAATTTAATAAGCTATCTCAAGAGGGGATTGTGGATGAATTTCTAGGAAGATTTAAAGACCTCAAAGCCTAGATGCTTGTTAGAAATCCTCAACTAAATGAATCTCACTTCCTATCCAGTTTTATAGGGGCTCTTAAGGAGGAAATTAAGTTTGGAGTCAAGTTGTTCAAGCCTGTGACATTGAAGTTTTCCATTGAGCAGGCTAGGCTACAGGAAAAGGCTATTGAAGTTGCACAAAAGAAGAAGAAGGATGATGCAAAGAGCCTTCCGATCGTGAATAACACAGCTATAAATAAAAACCTACCAGCAAACAATACTATTTCATTTAGGCTAAGTCCTGAAGTGTATGAACACAGGAAGAACAATCACTTATATTACAGATGTGGGGAGAATATACCCCTGGCCACTAGTGCAAAAGAAGACAATTGAATTGTCTCAAAGGAGAAGTGGAAGTTGAACCTCAACTAGAGGAATATGAGATTACAAAAGTGCCAATACCACCTGATTTGATTATTGAAGGAGGGGTGGAACAAGAAATTTAGGAAGCCATCTGTATAAATGCACTTTCTGGCAATAACCAAGGAAAGAATACCATTCTGGTAGGGGAACTGCGGAGAAAAGGTAGGTAACAGTGATGATTGACTCAGGAAGCACACACAGTTTCGTAGATGAGCATACTGTAAGGGAAACTGGTTATCAAGCTAGTTTTGTCCTCCAGTAAAGGTGACCATAGCTGATGGCAATTATGTTATGTGCACTACCCACTGCAAAGGAATTACATGGAAAATGCATGGCAGGTCATTCCAAGAAGATCTTCTTATCATTCCATTGGGAGGATGTGATCTAGTTTTAGGCAACAATTGGATGAAAAAGCACAATCCTGCCAAGTTTGATCATGAAAAGAAGTGTGTTACTATTGGTAGGAAGAACAATAAACTGGTGTTGCATGGCATTACAGAGGAGGGTAGATTAAGCATAATGAGTAGAATATCAATCGGTAAGGTGCTAAAGAAAGGGCAAGCTTGATCGCGACCTACTCCGCACTACTATTGAGTAGCGAGAGAGGATCGGAGCAGCTTTTACCCGATTTAGGGTTGGGATCGATTTTCACAGAGAGCTAGAATTTGGAATCAAGTATCTATCTAGTGTGGAGTTGCGTAAGTGTTCCAAATTACACTTCTAATCATTTTTGGAGTTTTCGTTTTACTTATACTATTATCAACTACAAATGGTAAATGCAACTAGATTAAGCTAAGAGTTAATGCTACGGGTTGTTCAAATGGTTTAAAAGGCACTAGGGTAATGACTTTCGCCTAGGTGGTCAATTGGTGGGTAATTGAATCTAAGACATGATTGACATAATTGGGGAGTATGATATAACCGTTGCACGTATTACCCACTCTACACCTCTCGATGGTTCGAGTGATTTTTCCCGATTGACTTTCTCAAAAACAATTGGGTACGCAAATTTGCACAAGCAACTAGGGTTCAAGTTGAGTATTACTCTCTCGAGGTTTCACCCTTTAATTGGGGCTATCAATCTCTTGAGTATGCCCCAATTCCTTGTTGGACCAATTTCGGAGACTTAGGCTCTCTTTCTCAAGAAGAGCCCTAGTCCACTAAACACAAACTAGTATTTGCAACTACTAATTCAGCAATTAACCATGAAATTGGCCCAAATATCAAACACTCATAGTCAATCTAGCCCTAAAATACAAGATCCATCAATTACCCACACTAGGGTTGAGCCACAACCCTATCTTATGGATCTAGCTACTCATAATTAAAGAAGAAAAACAAGAAATAGATGAAGAACAACTCATATTAATTAATCACTAAGGTAAATAATAAGATTCAATGATGAAAAGTAGATAAAATTGCCCAAAATGGCCAAGAAAGTCGAACCCACGAGCGTAGCTACGTTACAAAACTATCTGATACCCTAAAAATGAGAAAATAAGCTATTTATACTAAGCTAAAAATTCTGGACAAAAATGCTCCTGCGGGGTTAGTGCGGACCGCACAAAATGGAGTGCGGCCGCACTAGAGCTCTAATCTTGAAAATACAGCTCTCTAAACTCGGGCAATGAGGACCGCACAAAATGGACTGCGGCCGCGGAGGCTTCTAGTGCGGTCCGCATAGAATGGACTGCGGGCCGCATTGGCTTGGAACTTCACATCTGCCATTTCTCTGATCCTTGGGTTTGCGGACCGTACTAAATCGAGTGCGGCCGAATTAACTCCAGTGCGGACCGCACAAAACCTAGTGCGGCTGCATTGCCTCTTTGCCTGGAAATCAGCCTTTCTGAATCTCCTAGTGCGGACCGCACAGAATGGTGTGCGACCGCACTGGGCCTGTTTTGCCTGAGCTTGTCTTGTTTTTGGCACTTGTGCAAGTTTCTCTCCTTTTGAGATGATCTTTGATATCTTGTCACTTTGTTGATCAAACCTGCAATCAACCACTACTTGTGAGCCTTTTGGGACTATTTTGTATAAATTCCTAATCAAAACATAAGCAAGAAGGAGTATAAAAGATATCAAAATCCCTAGTTATCAACTCCCCCAAACTTAAGCCTTTGTGTGTCCTCAAGCAAACAAAATAAGACCCACCCCTTAAGAGAACATCCAAGAAAATTTCAGCTGCCCTAAAGTGACCTCGTCTAGCATCAATTGGGACTAACAATTGCCCTCAATACAAATGATTTATTAACAACTTTTACTCTTTTAAACACCATGGATTGAGTGCGACACAAAAGAATCAAGAGTTGACTCAACACATCAAAGAACTCTTTCTATTACTTTGGTCATTGTGGAACCCAAACTCGCACATCCTCAACTCTCCCTAAGCAAACCTCACCTTTAAGATAGTGGCACTCAAAATGAGGATAATGAAAATTCACTCATCTCTCTCAAGAAAAAGTCACAAGTCCGGCTCTAGGTACCATATGCTTGCCCCGTATGTGAGTATCCACTAATGTAAGCTTCATTCAACTCAAGATCATATAGGACTTTTGTGGAGACATTGTGAAGGCTTTTGGTTCAGGGTAGGAAATGTTTTGGTCTAAGTAGGTTCCATCTTCCCTTAAGCACTTCTTTTGTTTCATTTGGCGCACATTCACTTAACTCTTTGAGTCATTTCACTTCTTTCTAAGGGGTTAGAGAGACACACTATCACTCTTTCTTATGCATTTCAAACCTTTTCTCCTTTTTCAACTTTCCACACCTTTCATTCATTGCTTTTCTTGAATCCCTTTTTATTCCTTTTCACATTGAATATTCTTTTTGTCTTTTTGCTTTTCTTTTACTCTTTTTCATTGCCTATCCTTTTATTCATTTTTGTGCCTTTTTACCACTTTGCTAGAATTCTTGTCTCTCCCCCCAAACTTATACTTTTTCCATGTGCTAAGGAAAGATCGGGTGCCAAGAGAGGGTATCTTTTAGAACGGGTATAGGTTTGTATTATGGGTCTTGAAGGAAAACGGTCTAAGGCTCCAAAGGGTTGACTAAGGATCTTATCATTGGTAGGATATGGAAGTGTTCAAGCTATCATTTGGACCAAGGATAGCCTATAATCATGTCTCAAGTCAAAATTCACTTAGGATTTCACCTCAACAAACATTCGGGGCAAGTTCTAGACCAATGGCTCGGGACTTGGACTTGCAATGCAATTACTCATCACACGAGCTATGGGATCGCTAAAGACATAGAGTCGGGGGCCCACAACAACCTTAGATAATATTTGAGCACACAATAGTCCCGAAAAATCACTTGATGATTATCGGCCAACACAAGAGTCTCAAGGCCACGACTTTCACCATCCTAAACACAACAATTTGTTTTTGACCATAAGATCAAAGGCAAATGTGCTAGGCCCAAGTGAAGCTTTGGTTGAGGCACCCTTAACTACCAAAACTACTAAAAACAAAAAAGAAAAACGGACTCAAACCCTTAAGAAGGCTGTCACACCATTCATCATTAGGAAAAGCCACACGGTTCACACAACACTCCACCTTTGGAAAGAACCGTAACATTAAGATAACCAAAGGTTTATTGCAAACTTTCAAAATAGGAAGCTACGAATCACAAATAAGAAGATATGGAAAGAAAAATTGCGGAAAGTAAATGAATATATACACAAGGGAATTTGTCGAATATACAATAGATGGGATAAATATGTACAATGTAACATAACTTTATATACAGACCCAAGTAAACTAAAAGTACGAGAAATGTAACGAAATGTTAAAATTATATACAAACCAAAGATGAAAAATAAAGAAAGCATAAAAAGTACCAATTATATACAATCATCCGAATGAATCCATCAAAAGTAGGGTCTACCCCCTCAAATGAAAGTTGGCATTGTCTCTATGCCAACTAAACCAAATAAACCACCAAAATGAAAGAGAAAAGGATATAGAAACTCCCTATGGCCTGTCTGCCTGCATGGGCTCCGGAGTGGTCCCAGGGTCCTCGCTATGCTCGGGAACCTCAGACTGGTTCCCGGTGGCCTGCTGCTGTGCTACAGGGACCTAGGCCTGGACCTAGATAGGCTCTTGAAGTGCATCCTGTGGCTGATTGGAGGAAGCCTCCGGTGGGTCGGCCAATTGGATTACTGCATCATCCGCTCTATGAATCATCCTCTTCCTCTTGGGAGGCCTCTATGACTGCTCTGGCTGGGAATGAGCTGCGGGTACTGGGTCCTGGAGTAGTAAGTCTAAATGCAACTGATCTGCCTTCAGTCTGTCAACATTAGCTCTCAACTGCTTCACAGACTCCTTGGATGCCCGTGTCTTCCTCAGCTTCTTGTGCTCCCGAGCAAGCTCCTTGAGAGCCTTGCTATGTGAATCAACTGCCTCAGTCAGTACCTTCTAAGTGTCGAGGATTTTCTTTTGGTTATCTAGTATCTTCTTGAGAGCATCCTCTATCAACTGGGGAACCTGTAGGGGTAGAGGTGTCGACTGAGCCTCTACCGTGGTAGTAAGAGTGGACAACTTGGTCTGCATCCAGTTATTTATACTAAGAAGTGCCTGGCTCAGTCGGTGGGGAGTAATAGGATGTGCACGGGAGGATGGAATCTCTGGGTTGGCTGAGGTGGATGGACCAAGAGGGATAGCAGTGGAACTAGAGGCAGGCTCAACAGGAGTCACTACCACAACTGGCTCTTCAGACTGGCCAGTTGGAGCAGTAACTATACCCTTGAAATTTTTGCTCTTGGGGTTATCATCCCCCTGCATGTTGTACCAGGAAAAAGGGGCCTTCGCTTTGACTTTGATGTCGAAGGGCCTCTTTTCCACTTTCAGATCCCGGAAGTACATAGTGAGAAAACTGGGGAACGGGTAGTTTCTGTCATGCTCAGCACCCATAATTGTAATAATTCTTGATATCACATTCCCTACATTTATTGGGTACCCCGCCATGATCGATGCCACCAAAACTGCCCGGTGAAGAGGTAGGGAGTTTTCATGTGTCATGGGGTCCAACCTGCTACATACAAATGTCTCCCACCATCGTGCCTCGAAATTCAGACTACGTCTCAGAATCTTGACGCCCGCAGTTAACCAGTTAGGGGTGGTACCCGAGATTGCCAGGTATTGTGCTAGACAGGGGCGAACCTCCTTGACCATTTCCATCTTTGCCATGTATGGGGTCTCATACTCCTCATTGAAGCCAAGGTAATCGTTTATTGTCTTTCTGTCAAACAACACTTTCAGGTTTCGAACCTTGGTCACCTTGGAGCCATTTTTGATGTGGGCAACGTTGGTGTAGAATTCCTTGACCAAGTGTTTGTTGGCATCCACACACTCATCCAAAAAATGTTCCCAGCCTACTCTTGTCCTAAACTGCCTCCTCACATTGGGGTTGTGAGGTAGCAAGTCCCTATCCACAAAACTCCTCTCCGGGATCAACTTCCTCATCGGCCACCTATTCCTGGAATTTATGGTATGCAACTTCGCTCACGAACCAGTATTGCCACACCTCCGGCTTCCTAGTTCTAGAAATACCCCCCCTCCCACTTGTGGTTCACCTCCTTCTCCTACTTCCTCTTCTCCCCCTATTTCCTCCTCATCACCTACTGCACCCTCTCCAGATAATGAAGCTATGGGAGAGGTGGAGTATTCCCCACTACCTTCACATGAGCCCAGACGACCCAGAAGAAATGTTTACGTAAGCTTGTACAGCGGGGGATGCCGAAGGTGTCTCTCTCAACATGTTCCTTTTCGTCCAGTCAGGGATGTATTCTGGCACAGAGTCTGAAGAGATCTCCCGGAGGGCTCATACTCACTCCCCGACATGTCAATGGCTATGTCAGCACCTTTTATCATCTTCCTCATTTTTTTGATGTTTTGCCTAGCTTGGGGAGTGAGTCTTATCATTTTTTGCTTCTCTCCCCAGGAGGATCTTCCTCTGCTCGGTTGTTTAGATCCTTTACCTTGTTGTTTCACCATTGTCTGCAAACACAATCCAAATGAACTTGTTAGTATCAGTTGCAGCAGTTAAGAACAGTGTTGCAGAATCAGAAAAGAAAAATTGCAGATAGGTTGCAGGAGTCACCTAGTGCGGACCGCACAAAATGGTGTGCGGTCGCACAGGGGCCATGTGGACCGCACAAAATGGCCATGCGGTCCACATAGAGGCGGGGTTCAGACAACCCACTCTCTCTATCCCGGCAGTGCGGACCGCATAAGGGGAAATGCGGTCCGCACAAAATGTATAGCGGCCGCATTCCCCAAGGTTCAGTTTTCAGAATAATAAGCAGTGCAGTCCGCACAAAATGGTACTGCGGACCGCACAGGGGCACCGCAGACTGCATAAAAACGACCGCGGTTTGCATGAATGCCCAACTATGGCACTAAGTTGGGGTTCCATGGATTTTTGATTTTAAGCTTAATTAACACCTGAGTCATGTCCTTACGTGATTTCCCATTGTTTTTAACTACATGAACCTACTCTAATCAAGAAATTAACAACCCTAATCTAATCAATCGAGGAAAATACGGGAAACATAGAAAATGAAGAAGGAAAAACAAAAATTAAAAGAAATTAACAAAATCGAACAAGTAAAAGGGATGTAATGGTACCATCTATGAGGTGAAATGAAGAATAATAACTCCAAGCAGTTAGTTACGAGGAGAAAAGATGATGAACAGTGCTTCTATTAGTTCTAAGAGTCGGGGTTAGAAAAGGGTAAAAGGAGGGCCTCAGGCCCTATTTATAGAAAAGGCCCTGGGGCCAGTCTCACCAACTAGTGCGGACCGCACAAAATGGACCGCGGTCCGCACTGCACAACTATTTTCAAGCTTGAGGAGGCAACACACTGCGATCCGCACAAAATGGATTGCGGCCTCAGTGGTCCATTGTGGACCGTACAAAATGTAGTGCGGCCGCAGTGGAAAACTTCAGAGAGGTCTACATTTAACCCTTACCAGTGCGGTCCGCACTAAATGTAGTGCGGCCACATTAACAACTTCAAAGACCTAGCCCTTTTTTCCACTATGTTCTGCACTGCACCAACACAATTTTGTAACATCTCACAACCAGTTAGCCCAACAATCAATCCTATACTACAAAGAAAATCAAAGAAAATAAGAAGAAAAACACATGGGTTGCCTTCCAAGAAGCACCTGATTTAACGTCGCGGCACGATGTAGGTTACCATCACATCATTTGAAATGAAGAAGTGCCACCACGTGGCTGTCATCAATTTTTCCAAGATAATGCTTGACCCGGTGCCTATTAACTCTGAAAACTTTACCATTTTTGTTCTTTAAATCAAGAGCACCAAACGGGGTCACACACACCACTTCAAACGGTCCTCTCCATTTTGACTTGAGCTTTCCCGAAAATAGACGTAACCAGGAGTTGAACAAGAGAACCAAATCACCTACTTTGAACTCCTTTCCACGAACATATTTATCATGAAGGTAGTTCATCTTGTCCTTATACAAGGACGAACTAGAGTAGGCATGGAATCTGAATTCATCAAGTTCATTGAGCTGCTCCACACGAAGATTGGCTGCAACATCCCACTCAAGATTTAGCTTACTCAAAGCCCACATGGCCTTGTGCTCTAACTCAACCGGTAGATGACAAGATTTTCCAAACACCAACCGATACAAAGACATACCAATCGGAGTCTTGTAAGCAGTCCTATAAGCACATAGAGCGTCATCCAACTTCTTTGACCAATCGGTCTTATTTGCACTGACCGTCTTTGACAATATGCTTTTGATTTCCCTGTTAGAGACTTCAACTTGAACATTTGCTTGAGAATGATAGGGAGTAGAAACTTTGTGATTGACACCATACTTTGAAAGCAAAGTGTCAAAATCTCTATTGCAAAAATGAGACCCTCCATCACTTATGATTGCACGAGGAGTACCAAACCTTGTAAAAATGCTCTTTTTGAGAAATGCAACAACACTTCGAGCCTCATTGTTGGGCAAAGCCACGACTTCAACCCACTTTGAAACCTAGTCCACCGCCACAAGAATGTAAGTGTTCCCACAAGAGATAACAAATGGGCCCATGAAATCAATGCCCCATACATCAAAAATATCAACTTTAAGGATGGTATTGAGAGGCATCTCATCTTTCTTCGAAATTCCACCCGCTCTTTGACATTCTTCGCATCTCTTCACAAAATCACCCGCATCTTTGAACAAAGTTGGACAATAAAACCCACAACTAAGAACTTTAGAAACCGTCCTCGCCCCGCCATGATGGCTACCATAGGGAGAGGAATGGCAAGCCTCCAAGATACTTAATTGCTCCTCCTTCGGGACACACCTTTGGATCACACCATCCGTACAAATCTTGAACAAGTACGGCTCATCCCAATAAAAATCCAAACTATCCCGCTTGAGCTTCTTCCTTTGGTTAGAAGAGAGCTCACACGGGATTATACCAGTCACAAGGAAATTAGCAACATCGGCAAACCATGGCATATCATTCATCGACACCGAAAGGAGTTGTTCGTCGGAAAATGAATCATTAATTTCTAGGCCATTACGAGGCCTCCCCTCCTCCTCCAAGCAGGAAAAGTGATCTTCCACTTGGTTCTCACTACCCTTCCGGTCCACAATCTCCAAATCAAACTCTTGAAGTAACAAGACCCATTGCATCATTCTAGCTTTGGAGTCTTTCGTCATCAAGTACCGGAGTGCGGCATGGTTGGTATGAATAATAACCTTAGCACCCATATGATACGGCTGGAATTTTTCCATAGCAAACACAATAGCCAAAAGTTCTTTCTCAGTCACCGTGTAGTTCACTTGAGCATCATTCATTGTCTTGCTCGAATAGTACACCGGATGAAATATTTTGTTCACTCCTTGACCCAAAACCGCCCCAACTGCAACATCGCTTGCATCACACATGAGCTCAAAGGGCAAGCTCCAATTAGGCGCGGTAATGATAGGAGTGGTGGTCAACTTATGATTGAGAAGTTCAAAGGCTTGCATACACTTTTCATCAAACACGAACTTAGCATCTTTTTCCAACAATTTGCACAAGGTATTCACTTCCTTCGAAAAGTCTTTGATAAATCTTCCGTAGAACCCCGCATGCCCAAGAAAACTTCGGACTCCCTTGATGGATGTAGGGGAGGGAGTCTTGAAATCACCTCGATCTTTGCTTTATCTACCTTAATGCCATGCTTCGAAATTTGATGCCCAAGAACTATTCCTTCTTCCACCATAAAGTGGCATTTCTCCCAATTGACGACAAGATTAGTTTCTTTACAACGTGCCAAAACCCTATCAAGATTCTTCAGGCACTCATCAAATGAATCCCCCACAACACTAAAATTGTCTATGAACACCTCCAAAATGTCTTCCACCATATCGGTGAAAATGGACACCATACACCGCTGAATGTAGCCAGTACATTACACAACCCAAAAGGCATCCTAGAGAAGGAAAAAGTGCAATATGGACAAGTGAATGTGGTCTTCTCCTGATCTTTCGGAGCAATCAAGATTTGGTTGTACCCAGAATACCCATCCAAGAACCAACAGAAGGCACGCCCAGCAAGTCGATCTAAAATCTGGTCAAGGAAAGGCAACGGGAAGTGATCCTTGCGGGTCACTTTATTCAACTTGCGTTAGTCCATGCATACCCTCCAACCAGTGACTGTTCTTGTAAAAAACAACTCATTTTGAGAATTTGTAACCATGGTTAGGCCACCCTTTTTCGGTACACATTGCACCGGTGAAGTCCAAGAGCAATCAGAGATGGGGTACACAACCCCGACATCCAACCACTTGATTGCCTCCAATTTCACAACTTCCTGTATTGCTTCGCTTAACCTCCTTTGATGCTCCAAGGAGGGCTTTGCATCATCTTCCAGAATAATCTTGTGCATACAAAATGCGGGGCTTATTCCCCAAATATTAGCTAGAGTCCATCCAATTGCCTTTTTCCACTTTTGAAGCACCGCCAATGTGGCATCAACCTGCATGTTAGTAAGTCAAGAAGAAAGAATAACTGACAAAGTAGAATTTGAGCCTAAGAACTCATACCTGAGGTGTGGAGGAACTGTGGTTTTAACTCCAACATCGGAGGCTCCTCAATTGAAGGTTTAGTTGGTGGAGTCTTTCTATTCTCGAGATCCAAAGACAATTTCCTAGGCTCATAAGAATAAGAGCCCATTCCATGTAAAGCATTCACGCACTCCACTCGGCTTGCATCCTCATTGACATCAAGATTCAATAATACTACCTCCAATGGGTCCTCCACATTGATCATTGCCCTGGTGTCATCAATTATCACTGATGTGACGAGGTCAACAAAGAGCACACCTCGGTACTGTTAGGCTGCTTCATAGATTTGCACACATGAAAGACCACCTTTTTATCACCCACCCGGAAGGTGAGTTCCCCTGCTTCCACATCTACCAATGCCTTCCCCGTAGCTAGGAAAAGTCTTCCCAATATGATCGGAACTTCATAGTCCACCTTGCAGTCCAAGATCACAAAGTCCGTTGGCAAGATAAATTTGTCCACACGGATAAGCACATCATCAATAATAAGAAATGGTCTCTTCATCGATCTATCCGCCATTTGTAACCTCATGGAAGTTGGCCTAGGTTGCCCAATACCCAAGGTTTTGATCACTGAGTAGGGCATAAAATTGATACTAGCTCCCAAATCACATAGAGCCTTGGCAAAATTCGCACTCCCAATGGTGCAAGGAATGGTGAAAGCACCGGGATCTTCAAGCTTCGGGGCTATTGAATGCACTATAGCACTAACTTGGTGAGTCATATTTATAGTTTCATAATCCATAGAACACTTCTTTGTGACCAAGTCTTTCATGAATTTTTCATAGCCCGGTATTTGTTCAAGAGCCTCCACCAGAGGGACATTAATGGACAAGCTCTTCATCATGTCAATGAACTTCTTAAACTAATTATCATTCTTTTGCTTCGCGAGCCTTTGAGGATAAGGTGGAGGTGGCCTTGGCAAAGGTGTCTTGGCTTTAGGTACAACCTGTTCCGGCATGTCTAGACGGGTTCACATCATTTTGAGTTTCCACCTCGATATCTTGAATATCAATCTTCACTTATTTGTTCACATTTTCATCAACCACATCTTCAACTACCAAAGAGACTTCATTTTCTTGCAATTCAACATCATCATCCAAGATTTGCTTTTGTTTGGAGGCATTCACATCACCGACTCTCCCACTTCTTATTGTAACCGCCATAACATGATTGTTCCCACCCTTCGGGTTCACTACCATATCACTTGGTAGAGCACCCTTAGGGCGAGTATTTAAAGACTGAGAGATTTGGCCTAATTGTACCTCTAAGTTTCTGATAGAGGTACTGTAGGAAGCCAACTGTACATCAGAATCTGCATTCTTCTTCATCATCTGTTCGAACATCATTTCAATTCTACCCATATCATTGCCAAAAGAACTAGGACCTTGAGATGGAAATGGGGGTGGATTGTTCGGTTGTTGGTACATTGGGGGCCTTTGAAAGCCTTGCCCCCGGTTTCCTTGGTTTCCATTGTTCCATCCACCTTGATTGTTATTACCACCCCAATTGTTGTTATTACCATTCCAATTCCCTTGATTGTTTTGGTTGTTGTTCTGATTGCCCCAGTTGTTGTTTTAGTTGTTGTTCCCCCAATTACCATTTCCTTGTTGATTTCCCCAATTACCATTGCCTTGTTATTGATTTCCCCAATTGCATTGAGGTCTCCATTATTGTTGGTTGGAAGAGTTGCCATGTTGGCCTTGATAATTGTTCACATATTGAACCTCTGCACTTTGTTCATCATAACCATCATATTGAAACCCATCACAGTCATCATCAAATTGCTCAAAATTCCTTTGATTTTGTTGCCTTTTATGCCTTCTTTTGTTGACAAGCATATTAACACCCTCCATGGCATTCACTTGGCGAGGATTTTGAACTTGTTGCAACTGTGCCTTTACCAATTGGTTCATAGTAGTAGTCAACTCCGCTATAGCCTACCCATGATCATGTAGTTCCTTGTGCAAATGAATAACCGTGGGGTCACCTTGAGGCACATTGGCTCTACTTTTCCATGCAGAAGAAGTGTCAGCAATTTCGTCAAGTATATCACATACCTCATCATATGACAGCTTCATAAAGTTGCCCCCCACAAGTTGGTTCATTATGCATTGGTTTGTGGTGTTAATGCCCCGGTAGAAGGTTTGTTGGATCATAGCCTCAGTCATATCATTGTTGGGGCATTCTTTCACCATTGTTCTATAACGCTCCCAAATCTCATGCAAAGGTTCCGTGAGCTCTTGCTTGAAAGCCAATATCTCATCACACAATGCCGCCATATGCCCCAGCGAGAAAAATTTAGCAATGAAATTATCCGCCAACTCATCCCAAGTAGTGATGGAATGGTTGGGAAGTCACTCGAGCCAATCCAATGCCTTCCCTCTAAGTGAGAATGGGAAGAGTCTCAACCTAAGAGCGTCCTCGGACACATTCGTCTGTTTGCTCCCCAACATGTATCCACGAACCCCTTGAGATGTTTGTAAGCATTTTGATTTGCAGCGCCTGTGAAATACCCACGCTGCTCTCGTAAGGTCAATGTCACACCTCCTTTTTACCTATACTCTCGCGAAGGGTATAAATAAAGGAGTTTTTCCAATTAAAGAACAATCGAAATGGGATTTATTATTTAATTCAGAGTCGCCACTTAGGAGATTTATGGTGTCCCAAGTCACCGGTTGAATCCCGAATCGAGGAAAAATTGACTCTGTATTAAAGTCCGCGAACTAGAAATCCGGATAAGGAATTCTGTTAACCCGAGAGAAGGTGTTAGGCATTCCCGAGTTCCGTGGTTCTAGCACGGTCGCTCAACTGTCATATTCGGCTTATTTATTTGATTTTAATACATGTTGAACCTATGTGCAAATTTTAACTATTCAACGCTTTTATTATTATTATTATTTTTTAACGGGAATTGCGACGTTATAAAATACATCTCGAACCACGTTACATCAATGCACCCGTGGTTATCGACACATTTCGACTCCATCGAGATTTGGATTTGGGTCACATAAATGTACACCCGGGTTTAAGAAAGTAAATTATTAAAAGCGCGCCTAAAGTGACTAGCGCGTTATTATCTTTAGGGAGGGCCGTGAAATTCACTAAACGACCCATCCCGAATTCTAAATGTTTTATTTTTAGCCAATTACTGAGAGCCTCGCAATTTACACGTTTTATCCAGCGAGGCTCGTCTCATGTTTTATTTAAAGGTCCATGCTAAAATGACTACGATTTTCTATATATATATTTTTATGAAAAAAAAAAGAAAATCCTAATTTTATTATTAATTCTACTACCACTACTACATTTGGGGTTGTTCAAGTCACTACTAGAAACATGATTTTTGCCAAAGATATGAAGCGACTGATTAAACCAATTGATTCAAGTTAGCCTTACTAGATCAATATTCAAAACACCCAATATTTTGAAGCTATGATATGGAAATGTTATTAGCAAACAAATGTCAAAAGGATGTCTTTGAATTAATGCCTATATCCTAAATGATAACCAGTTTCTACTTATCACTACACGTGAAAGATGTAAATCTCACATTTTGTCTCATGCTTCAAACTATTCTGATTTTTTTCAACATTTAAACCACATGGATAAATCATCTTACATCAAGATTGGTGATTAGCACCAATATGCAGGCTAATTAGCATAAACATACACGTCCAACTTCAGTCCACTTTATACAATCATATATAAATCAAATCTAAACTACACTAAACCATTGCGTCTACATTACTTAGGCATCAACATATAACAGTCCAACTATACGAAGCAGTAGAAATCTACATAGCAATAGTATACAAAATGTTCTAACTACAATCAGTAAATAAAGAAAAAGCTGAATCAAACTTCAGACTTCCATTTTTATATGTATTCATGTTTCCCCATATTTCAGCTTATAATAGCCAGTGTTACAGTCGTGTACCTGGTATTGGAAACAAAAGAAGAGGAAGATGAGAAACAACAGATGTAGTAGCAACACAACAACAACAGCAAACAACAATAGCCCAATAACAGATTAAAACCAGCAAAATCCCAGCAATAACCAATGGAACAGTAACGGGGAAACCCATAACAAACTCAGAAATGCAATGAAACAGTACTTTCTGACTCTCTATTCTTTAACTCTCAAAGAAGAACACTTTCAAGAAACCCTACTCTTTTAACTGATTTTCAGCAATCAAAGCAGACTAGACTTTCTTACTCTCAAACTCAACTGACCTCCTCAACATTAAAGTCAGCCTATTTTATATATTTCTAATTCTGAATTTCTGATCTCCCAAAAATAATTTCTCCTCATCAGTCCAAATGCCCTCCCTTTTATAACCATTACAGACCTACCCACTCTTTAATAACTTAACTACCCGACCCCCCAGCAAACAAAAATCTACATATTTCCACTTAAAACCCACTAAGGAATGCTTTTCCTTATTTTCAGCCCCAATTCCCTCTTGTTCCCCATTAACTTATTAATTTAAAGACATTTAATACCCCACTAACAAGACACTAACATTAAAATATTATTCTAACTATTCCATTCCCAAATCACCCCTGAAACCCCTTAATATTATTGCCCTAATACAATCTATTAAAACCTTTAACTCTACAATCTGTTCAAGCTAACAATTATCTAAAACTAACTCTGATTAACAGTTATAACCAATCCTCCTGACAACTGAATGACTAAGGTCGAATTCCAATTGAAACAAAGGGACTGAATTTGAATCAAAATCATATTAACATCACACAGAACCCAACAACATTATTGAAGCTGAAACTTGATATGGGGATTAAGCTAACACAATTTAAACCTATCCAAAATGCCGGATCACTGTCAGTATAATGACACTGAGCCCTGAAGTTAAGTGTCTACAGATCAGCACACACAACACGCAACATTAAACCATTTGACGAACTTACTGGTCTACAAACAAGAACGAATTAATCGATGAAACTATTTATAATCTATGTTATTAATCGACAGAACATAAACTGATGGAGAAGAGAGAAAATAACGGACAAAAGACGAATTACAATGAACCTAATTTAGGCAAACGAAGAATTGATTGAACTACTCAAACAAACATTGGAATATTTAATCTAACCAGAATCAGAAAAAGAAGCAGAATATATACTGGATTAACTTAAACTGAAACCTAAAGAAGCGACTAATTACATAGACAAACAAACACATAGAAAAAAGGAAAAGAAGAAGCTAAGAAGAACTCACTGTTCTTTTCTCAGATTTCACCCATATGCCCTTTCGAACTTGAGTTCCAGTTAGTATTATACGTCTATTTCATCAAAAATAGGCTTATAATACTAACCAGAACCCGTTCGACCCTGACATCTTCGAAACAGTCTCGAACTGTCGAACCCTAGATCCGCCATTCGATGAGTTTTACTCGGATTCGAGCCCATCTGGTTAGGGATTAGCGACGAGGAGGTAAAGGGGATTATTGGGTAATATTTTGGGGTTAAGTGGACAAGGTAGGGTTTGGGACGGGGTCTTTGATCGAAGATTCGAGAAGCTGTACTATGATTCGAGGTTAATGGAGTATGGAATCGTGTTGAGGGTGGTTAGGAGGTTCAGGGGTGTTATTTTCACGGCCATCAGAGCCGGCGCCGCTGGGTTTATGGTGAAGGGATGGGCTGGCGGCTATTAGGGTTCCTCGTCTCTGAAAGACGATGATGAACAAGGGTTTGTATTGGGGGGCTAGGTATGAGATTGCATTTATATAGTGGGGGGTGGTTTGATCTTGGCCGTTCGATCAAGAGAGATCGAGAGTCCAGATCAATTCACTTAAATCAAACGGTGTCGTTTGGTCTCATTAAGAGACCGGGTTGACCTGGGTTGGGACCGGGTTATGGGGGAAGGCTGGGACCATTAGATCATTAGGAACGGACGGCTCGGATCAACTTGCCTAAAACGGCGTCGTTTCAAATAATGCTGGGTTGAACTGAGCCGTCTGATGGAAACAAATCAACGGCTTAGATCTAAGGCGCCGAAACGGCGTCGTTTGGATTGTCTGAGAGACCAAGCTTATTGGACTGGATAATTTGATATGAGTTGGGCCTGGTTTTGCATTGAAATTGGCCCAGTTCCGATTTGGTCCAATTTTCACTCTTTTTTTTCTTCTTTTTTTCATTTTCTTTTAATTCCTAAAAACAAAAATTCCTAAATTAAATTGTAAAACCAAGATTATTTTTTTAAAAGAAATTAATTAACCCTTAACAATTATTAACACACAAGATCAAATATTGATTAAAATAAAATCACACAATTAAACAATAAAATGACAAAACAACCAAAATTCATATTTTTGTGATTTTCATTCTTTTAAAAATAGGATATGGTTTAATTAATTCAAAATTGCACAATTAAATCCTAAATATACATGCAACATGTATTTTGGTATTTTTCTATTAATTAAAACAAAATAAACATTCACAGACAAAAATAATTATCCAAAACGTTACGCAAAATTCTCAAAATTGTACCCAAAGGCAATGTGTTTTATTTTTCGATTTCTTTTGGAGTAGTTTTCGTGAAACAAAAATCACGTGCTCACAGCTGCCCCTCTTTGTCCGAAAACACAAAGAGTTTTCGTGCAAAGATAAAGTGAGCGGACACGAGCGATTTTTGCCCGTTGGAATACTCCGTGTGAAGCGTTTTTGAAAAGATTTAACCGAACCTTTGCTTCAAAGGCTTCCTACATATCCCTGGCTAGAAGAGAATCAGGTTAATGTAGTTCGGGAAGTTTTGGTAGCTGGGACTACCATGGGACTGCGATGTTGCTGTTACTGCTGTTGCATGTTGTTACTACTGCTTTTCGACCTCCTTATTACACCATTGCTAGAAAGAAAACAAAAGCTAGACTAAAAATGATTACAGAATCGTATCTATCTTCGACTTGCTCCTATAGTCTTCTTTCTGATTTCTGGAATGGGATTCATGCTGGGGGTATTTTTGTTGTAACCCTCCGCATTACTGACTTCTGACTTGATCTTGAAATGTATTCCTCTGTTCTGCAGGCAGGCTCCTGACTTCAACTCGAACGTGTATTCCTTTGTTCTACAGGCGGGCTCCTGACTCTAATAGCGACTTTGCAAATAAATCAGCCTCTATTCTCCAGGCGGGCTCCTGACTTCAACCGCAACTTTAAAATAAACACCTTCATTCTACAGGCGGGCTCCTGAATCTGTCAACTTAAAATATGACAACCTCCGTTGTACAGGCGGGCTCCTGACTTCAGCTACTTATTAAAATATAATACCTCCATTCTCCAGGCGGGCTCCTGACTTCGTCTGCAACTTGTAATGATAACAACCTCCATTCTTCAGGCGGGCTCCTGACTTCTTCGACTTAAAATTATAACAACCTCCGTTCTACAGGCGGGCTCCTGACTTCAACAACAACTCTTAAAATAAACACCTCCATTCTACAGCCGGGCTCCTGACTTCATTAACTTAAAACATAACAACCTCCGTTCTACAGGCGGGCTCCTGACTTTTCAACTTAAAATATAACAACCTCCGTTCTACAGGCGGGCTCCTGACTTCATCAACTTAAAATTTAACAACCTCCATTCTACAGGTGGGCTCCTGACTTTATCAACTTAAAATTTAACAACCTCCATTCTACAGGCGGGCTCCTGACTTCTTCGACTTAAAATTTAACAACCTCCATTCTACAGGCGGGCTCCTGGCTTCTTCGACTTAAAATTTAAGAACCTCCATTCTACAGGCGGGCTCCTGGCTTCTTCGACTTAAAATTTAACAACCTCCATTCTACAGGCGGGCTCCTGACTTCATCGACTTAAAATTTAACAACCTCCATTCTACAAGCGGGCTCCTGGCTTCTTCGACTTAAAATTTAACAACCTCCATTCTACAGGCAGGCTTCTGACTTCATCGACTTAAAATTTAACAACCTCCATTCTACAGGCGAGTTCCTGACTTTTTTGACTTAAAATTTAACAACCTCCATTCTACAAGCGGGCTCCTGACTTCATCGACTTAAAATTTAACAACCTCCATTCTACAGGCGGGCTCCTGACTTCATCAGCAACTACTTCCCTCAAACTGGTGTTTTTCACTTCTCTGAAACCTGCCGGGGATAACATTGCTGGGGAATTATCTTCCTTCTTTAAGACTAGTTACTTTCCTCCTTTTAACAATGATGGGGATGATACTGATTCAAAGACCACTACCCTTAAAACTTGGGTTATCTTGCTTCTTCCAAGATTGCTTTCTTTAAAACTTGTATTGCCTTCTCCCGTAAACTGCTGGGGATTCCACTTCCTCCAAAACTTGTGTTATTTTCCATCTTTCCCAAGTGGGTATCTGATTTCAAGAAAATTTTCGCAATGAGAGAAAATTTTCTGCCCCAATTTGATAATCTTCTTTGTGGCAATGTCTTCCCGCTGTCAATAACATTTCCTTTCCCTGCTTCAAATCAAAGAAAAATTTGTTAGTTTAAAACATGTGAGTGGTCATGCCACTCCTGCTGGGGATGGTTTTTCCCTTTTTCCTTTCATTGCTTTGCGTTTTATTATAAAACTTGCTGGGGATGATATTATTTGCTGGGGATGATATTCCTGCTGGGGATGGTTTTTCTTTTCTCTTCCTTCCCCACTCTATGTTGTCCGACCATCACAAAACTTGGTCGATAATCTGTCGAAGTTGTTCCTGCATCTCGCAAATCTGCTGGGGATCCTCTTGGAATTTGATCCATAACTTTTCAACTTCCTAATTTTCTGTTTTTCTCCAACTTCCCCTGGAAATTTGGTCCCCTTGGAATCTAGACCCATTCATCATTTGGTCTTGCAACAAACTTCTTTTTGCTTTGGCGCCTTATCCACATTGTGTTTTTGCACCATCTTGGCAACTGGTAATAAGCTCTGAAAATCCTTTTCAAAAACAAATTGCTGGGAAGATAAAGTCTTTAGACCAAGAAATGAAAAAGTGATGATTTCAAAAGATAGAAAAAAAAAGAAATCTTTCTGAACAAATGCTGGGGAAAAAGAAAGAATAGAACTTATCTGAATGATATAACCGATCCCAACGATCATGTCGTGCATTCCAGATTAATCAACCCCGTCTATTTGTATCAATCAATCTTTCGGACGGCCTTATCTTGTTGGGGATAAACAGGCACTCAACTCTTTGCCAAATGCGGATCCTTTCCGCCAATCTTGTCTTGTCGCCTCACAGCGCCCTTCGAGGGGTTTTCACTGATAAGACTCTCTCATTTCTCTCAACTCTCGTCGGCTTATGGTTCCTGTGGAGGTTTTATCGATAAGACTCTCTTATTTTATTTCTCTCAACTTACGTCGCCTTATGGTGCCTGTGGAGGTTTTCACCGATAAGACTCTCTCATTTTATTTTATTTTTTCCAGCTGGGGATTGGAGTGTTACTGATATGACTCTCTCTACTGGGGATTCTTTCGGCTATCAATTCATTTCCAGCTTATGATCCTCTTCTCTGCTGGGGATCAGAGTGTTATTCCCGACTTTCGTTTGCATGACTTGGCACTCCTCGGATACTGATCGGGAGGTCTTTTTTGGACATCAATATGGGTTTTTGTGTATGGATAAAAGAAAAAGGGTATCAAAAGGTTCAAAATAATTTTGATGAGTAAAACATTACAACTCTTGGAATCAAACTTCCTTCCCAAAATTATAAACACAACTTCTGCCCCAGTTTTTCTTGCTTGGGGATTTTTTTGTTTTTTGTTACACTATGACCAAGTTGTGAGGCGCCTACGTATCCTTCTTGAAGAATCAGGTCAAACGTAGTTCCCAATTCCTTTGTTTTTCTTGTGACTTTTCTTCTGTCTTTATTATCATTATTTTCTCTTCTCTTTTCTTTCATTTTCATTACTGATTCCAAAAGAGAGGTATGAAAGAATAAATAAGGCTCAAAGGGGGGAGCAAAGGTTAAAGTGTTTGGATAGAAGAAAGAATTGCCTCCGTCATTTCATTCTCCGATAAATGCCAAGTACAAACAAACAACAATTACAATCAAAAGAAATCATACATAATATCTCTTAACTACATCAGAATTGATAGCCATGTCGATGCATCTTCCCTCGACATCTGTTAAACATAAGGCGCTGTTGGATAACACTCTGGTCACAATAAACGGCCCTTTGCCAATTCGGGGCGAACTTGCCCTTTGCTTCGGCCTGATGTGGCAAGATTTGTTTCAGCACCTGCTGTCCTACTTCAAATTTCCTGGGACGCACCTTCTTATTATATGCTCTTGCCATCCTCTTTTGATACAACTGGCCATGACATACTGCTGCCAATCTCTTTTCATCAATCAAGCTCAACTGCTCCAATTGGGCTTTGACCCATTCATCATCATCAATCCCAGCCTCAGTGATAATCCGAAGGGACGAAATTTCTACTTCTGCCGGTATCACTGCTTCAGTTCCGTATACCAACAAATAAGGAGTTGCACCTACTGAAGTGCGGACAGTAGTGCGATATCCCAACAATGCAAATGGCAACTTTTCGTGCCATTGCCTGGACCCTCTACCATCTTCCTCAATATCTTCTTTATGTTCTTGTTGGCTGCCTCAACCGCGCCATTCGCCTTGGGACGATACGGGATGGAAATACAGTGTGTAATCTTGAACTGTTGACATACTTCTTTCATCAAACTGCTGTTAAGATTAGCGCCATTGTTTGTGATGATCACTTTGGGGATCCCAAATCTACAAATGATATGGAAATGAACAAAATCCACCACTGCCTTCTTGGTTACCGACTTGAAAGTTTTAGCCTCAACCTACTTGGTGAAATAATCGATGGTGACCAGAATGAACCTATGACCGTTGGAAGCTGCCGGCTCAATCGGTCCAATGACATTCATGCCCCATGCAACAAATGACCATGGTGCTGACATTATATGCAATTCTGTTGGCGGAGAATGAATCAAATCTCCGTGTATCTGACACTGATGGCATTTTTGCACGAAATTGATACAATCACGCTCCATAGTGAGCCAATAATAACCTGCTCGAAGAATCTTCTTCACCAATACATATCCGCTCATATGTGGCCCACAAACTCTCGCATGTACCTCTGTCATCACTGTCGTGGCTTGACCAGCATCTATACATCTCAGCAATCCCAAATTTGGTGTTCTTTTGAATAACACTCCTCCACTGAGGAAAAATCCATTTGCCAATCGCCGAATGGCTCTCTTTTGATCTCCGGTGGCCTGCTCTGGGTATATCCCCATCCTGAGGTATTCCTTGACATCATAAAACCATGGCTCGCCATCCATTTCTTCCTCTATCATGTTGCAATAAGCATGCTGATCACGAACCTGGATATGCAATGAGTCAACATGAATTTTGTCTGGGTGGTGCAACATCGATGCTAAAGTGGCCAAAGCATCGGCAACCTCATTGTTAACTCTTGGGATGTGTATGAACTCCACTGATCAAAATCGCTTGCTCAGATCGTGCAAACATTGTCGATATGGTATAAGCTTCAAATCCCGTGTTTCCCATTCACCCTGGATTTGATGCACCAGGAGGTCCGAGTCTCCCAAGACGAAGACGTCCTAGACATCCATGTCTGCAGCTAACCGTAAGCCCAAAATGCATGCCTCATATTCAGCCATGTTATTGGTACAATAGAAACGTAGTTGTGCCGTAACAGGATAATGATGTCCTGTTTCAGAAATAAGTACCGCTCCTATTCCAACTCCTTTCGCATTTGCGGCTCCATCAAAGAAGAGCTTCCAACCTGGTTCCTCAGATAATTCCAACTCATCTATATGCATCACTTCTTCATCAGGAAAATACGTCCTCAATGGCTCGTATTCTTCATCAACAGGATTCTCAGCCAAGTGATCGGCCAATGTTTGGGCTTTCATGGCCGTCCTCGTCACATAGACGATGTCGAACTCCCTGAGTAATATTTGCCATTTCGCTAACCTCTCTGTGGGCATAGGCTTATGGAAAATATACTTTAGTGGATCCAAGCGTGAAATGAGATAAGTAGTACATGATGACAGATAATGTTTAAACTTCTGTGCCACCCAAGTTAGGGCACAACACGTCTTCTCAAGTTGAGTGTACTTAACCTCATAGACCGTAAACTTCTTACTGAGATAATAGATGGCTTGCTCCTTCCTTCCTGTGATATCATGTTGCCCTAGTACGCAACCAAATGAATTCTCCAGTACCATTAGATAGAGAATCAACGGTCTTCCTGGTTCAGGTGGGACCAACACTGGTGGGTTTGATAGATACCCCTTGATTTGGTCGAAGGCTTCCTGACATTCTGCCGTCCATTCTACCGCATCATCTTTCTTCAGTAGCCGAAAAATGGGTTCACAAGTCGTCATGAGTTGAGCGATGAACCTGCTGATATAATTCAACCTTCCCAACAGACTCATTACTTCTGTTTTGTTCTTCGGCGGTGGCAATTCCTGGATGGATTTGATTTTTGACGGGTCCAACTCAATGCCTCGCCGACTGACGATGAATCCCAACATCTTTCCAGATGGAACACCAAATGCACATTTGGCCGGGTTGAGCTTAATGTCGTACCTTCGAAGTCTTTGGAAAAACTTCCTTAGGTCTGCCACATGGTCTTCCTGACGCTTAGATTTTATGATCATATCATCTACGTACACCTCAATCTCTTTGTGTATTATGTCATAAAACACCGTAGTCATTGCTCTCATGTACGTTGCCCCAGCATTCTTCAAGCCAAAAGGCATTACCCAGTAGCAATAAGTCCCCCACGGCGTAATGAATGCCTTCTTTTTTGCATCTTCTTCATCCATCAGAATCTGATGATACCCAGCGTAGCAATCTACAAAAGACCCGATCTCTCATCCGGCACAATTATCGATCAAGAAATGGATGTTGAGTAATGGAAAGTTGTCCTTGGGGCTTGCCCTGTTCAAATTGCGGTAATCGACACACACTCTGATCTTCCCATCTTTCTTCGGCACTGGCACCACATTAGCCAACCAATCAGGATATCGAGTGACCCGAATAACCTTTGCCTGCAACTGCTTGGTTACTTCTTCTTTAATCTTCACACTCATATCTGTCTTGAACTTCCTCAATTTCTTCTTGACGGGAGGGCATGCCGGCTCAGTGGGCAATTTGTGTACCACTAGATCGGTGCTTAAGCCCGACATGTCATCGTACGACTATGCAAAAACATCTTTGAATTCAATGAGTGCTTGATTAGTTCCTTCCTAATGTTCGGCTCAATGTGGATACTTATTTTGGTTTCCCTGACATCGTCTGCATCCCCTAAATTGACAGCTTCAGTGTCGTTCAAATTGGGCTTGGGTTTCTCTTCGAACTGGCTTAATTCTCTATTTATCTCTTCAAAGGCTTCATCCTCATCGTATTCCGATTCATCATCATAATCGACCTCTTGTACAATTAGTTCGGAAGCATATTGATTTTTTAGACTAGGTTGAATATCCGTCGTGCATGCCATATTATTAGAACTAGTATAAAGAGAACTGTTCAGAAAGAGAAAAGAAGAAAACAGAATTAAAACAAAATAAAGAGAGAAAACTTTCACTTTATTAAAATGCGGGATAACAGAGTTTCACGCTTTTGTCGAATACAAAAATAAAACAAAACTGGATTACAACTCTGGAATAATCCAGAAAACAAGAAAGAAAATCCAGAGCCTACTACCAAGACTCCCTCCGGGTAGGAAGATGAGTAGCTGTCCAATGTTGATATTGGCCCTAGGCCCCACAAACTGTATATCTGCCCAACTGGAGCCTTCTCTAGCTTCTATCACATTGACGTCGGTGAACAGCCTTTCAAAACCCTGATTTAAATCTCGATCTGACCCAATCAGAGGTCCGAGAATTTTGGGGACTAACAACCTTCTGATACCTGCTCTGACAAAGGATCTGGAAAGACGTGGAACTGGCTTGGGAAGAACCCAAACTTTCTTCTTCAACTTTCGGGCCCGCCTTACATCTGCTGCTGTAGGCTTGAATCCTAGCCCAAAAGTGTCCAGGTTCTTAGGCAAAGAAACTGGCTGGACCATACCTTGCAGATCAACCCCTAAACCTTTTCCTGGTACAAACCCGTTGTTTAGCATTTCCGAGGCTACCATGAAGGTCGCAGCTGCGATCCTTAGAAGTGGAAGGTCCTCGCCTTCAGAAATTTTATCCACTGAAACCGCATCGAAAACCTGGTACACCCATGGACCTTTGTCGTCATCAGTTTCTATGAATGGAACAACGACATCACTCACAATTCCTGTACCGTCATCCCCGTGCACCACTATCTCCTGCCTGTCCCATTCAAATTTCACCATCTGGTGCAATGTAGAAGGCACTGCTTTGGCGGCATGGATCCAGGGTTGCCCCAATAGAAGATTGTATGATACTGCCACGCCTACCACTTGGAATTCCATGGTAAATTCTACTGGACCAATGGTCAATCCCAGTATGATATCACCCACCGTGTCGGTACCACCTCCATCGAAACTTCGGACGCAGACGTTGTTCCTGTGAATCCGGTCATGATCAACTTTTAGCTTGTTCAGAGTAGTCAAAGTACAGATGTTGGTGCTTGATCCATTATCAATCAATACTCGGGTGACCACCGAGTCTTCGTATTTCACGGTCAAGTATAGGGCTTTGTTGTGTTCTGTACCCTCTGCTGACAATTCATCATCAGAAAACGTCACTCGGTTTACCTCGAAGATTTTGTGCACTATCCTCTCCAAGTGATTTACAGTGATTTTATCCGGAACATAGGCCTTGTTCAGGATTTTCATCAGTGCCTGGCAATGATCGCTGGAATGGATCAGCAGTGATAGTAATGAAATCTGTGCTGGGGTCTTTCTTAACTGCTCCACAATGGAGTAGTCTTGTGCTTTCATTTTCTTCAAAAACTCTTCAGCCTCTTCCTCCGTCACTGGCTTCTTTACCACCGCTGGGTTGGACCTTCTTAACTCTACGGGAGCAAAACACCTTCCCGAACGAGTTAAGCCGTGGGCCTTACATACTTCTTCCACAACCTCCTTCCCTTTGTACATTACCATCACTTTACTGTAGCTCCATGGCCCGGCTTTCTCGCTGGTTATCAGCATCTGCATTACTGGCCTGATAACAACTGGCCCTATGCATGCTGGCTTGCTTGGTACCCCTCGCACCGTTACTTTGACCGGCTCTGGATTCTTTGCAACAATAGGCGAACTCTTCCCCATCACCACTACTGGCTTGACGTCTACCTTTTCCAACTGTACCACCTCTTCTTCACCTGTCGACTTTTCTTTTGGACTGGCACGGATCATCATCACCGTCTGTGAGGGTTTCTTTTGCTCCCCTCCTTTCGTGCACTAGCTCGATTATGTGGGTTTCGTGGTGTGCTGGCAACGGGTTCTGATTGATGTTGGGTGCCTCCGGTGTCTGAACCTCGATCTTGTTGGTGTCAATAAGATCTTGCACTGCACGTTTCAACTTCCAGCACTTCTCGGTATCATGTCCGGGAGCCCCCGAACAATACTCACAGCTTACCGAGTGGTCCATATTTTGGGGAAGGGGATTCGGCAATCTGGGCTCAACAGGACTCAACAAACCTAACGGCCTTAATTTGTGGAACAAAGCAGTATAGGTTTCTCCCAACTCAGTGAATGTTCTTTGTCTCTGCACCCTTTCATTTCTGAAAGCTTGATTCCCCCGGAAACCTGGCCCTGCGGGATTCCTGTAGGCCCTTGGTGGTGGATATATGTTTTGTAGAGGTGGATATGTATTATGTGGAGGTGGATAGGTATTTTGGGGAGCCGACGCGCGCCACTGTGGGCGAGCTGGAGGCTGGGTATATGTCTGGGCTTGATGGATGGAGAAATGTGGTTCTTGTGGTGGGTAGTAGGGCTGTGGGGGTAATTTGGAGTGTGTGGGTAATTTGGGTGATGGGGTCTGGCTTGGTAGCGGGGGAAAGGACCTCTCGATCTGGACCAATTACATGCCTCTATTGTTGCGACCTCTTCTCTTTTCTTCTTCCCGAGCGCACCTCCCGTGCCGCTCTGAATGGACTGAGTTGTTGCTTTGATTGCCGAATAGCTCAGGATTTTGTTGGACTTAAGTCCCTCTTCAATCATACTGCCCATTTTCACCACCTCGTTGAAAGATTTGCCAACTGACGTCACCAAGTGACCAAAGTAAGTTGGCTCTAGAGTCTGCAGAAAGTAGTCCACCATTTCCCCTCTCTCATCGGAGGATCAACTCTTGCTGCCTGTTCTTTCCACCGGAACCCAAATTCTCTAAAGCTCTCTCCCGGCTTTTTCTCAAGTTTCAGCAATGTGAGACGGTCAGGGACGATCTCAAGGTTGTACTGGAAGTGACTTGCGAATGCTTGTGCTAGATCGTCCCAGGTGTACCACCTGCTCGGATCCTGTCTTGTGTACCATTCCAGTGCAGACCCACTTAGACTTTGACCAAAGTAAGCTATTAGCAGCTCATCTTTACCACCTGCTCCTCTCATCTTGCTGCAAAACCCTCGCAGATGTGCCATTGGATCGTTGTGCCCTTCGTATAGATCAAACTTTGGCATCTTGAACCCTGCCGGTAATTGAACATCAGGGAAAGGACATAGATCTTTGTAAGATACACTGACCTGATTGCCTAACCCATGTATATTCCTGAAGGACTGCTCCAGGCTTTTAAATTTTCGAAGCACTTCGTCTTGCTCCGGGCCCTTAGCCGGCTTCTCAGTCTCCACCGGGATTTCAAAGTGAGGATTATAAGTATATGGCTCGGGTGCTTTGAGGGTAGGTTCAGGGGGGTAATATTGGTTATCGTGAGCCTGAAACAACGGCCCACTGGATGATCTTTGTAACGTGGCTGGTGGGGGTGCCACAAAAATAGGAACATTTGGTGGGGGAAGGTTCTGATTGGGTGGTGGAGCTTGGGGATCATAGGGATTTCTTCCCTGATAGTAGTGGTGACTTAGGAAGCTTGTCGAAGGGTCGGGTGAAGGGTATTCTGGCGTGTGTCCTAGTGGGAGAGTAGGAGTAACGGGTGGTTCGGACCCCTTTTGTACCCTAGCCAGGGCTAGCTGCATTTCGTTCATCTCCAGTCTCATTTTTTCCATTTTTTTCATTGCCTCTTTCAGCATTTGACTTTCCGTCCTTTCCTCTTCAACACTGTTTTCTGAGTTAGTCATGCTTTTCGGTATGGGCCCTTTGGATCTTGTTTAGTAATGGTAATCTGCCAGAACGTTCTAACAAACTAACTGGTTTGAAATCTCTGGAAAACAACAAACTTGTTAGCGTTAGAGTTTAACACATATTGCAATTGGACGTTGGGGAATGCAATGTTCCTAGGCAGTTTAACCATTTCTAACATGTCTTTGCTCCGTATGCATTGTCACACCTCCTTTTTACACACCCGAAGGTATATAAAGGAGTTTTTCCAATTTAAGTGACATTATTCGAAATGTGATTAATTATTCAATTCAGAGTCGCCACTTGGGATAGTTTATTTGGTGTCCCAAGTCACCGATTTATTTTAAATCCCAAATCGAGGAAATTTCGACTTTCTTTTTGAAGTCTGCAAACCAGAAATTCTGAGTAGGGAATTCTTAACCCGGGAGAAGGTGTTAGGCATTCCCGGATTCCGTGGTTCTAGCACAGTCGCTTAAACTATTACAATTAGCCTATTATCTGATTTTTAAAACATGTTTCAACCTATGGTATATTTTTAACTTATTAGCCGCTTTTAATTATTATTTTTTTTTGGAAAAATTCAACGTCATATAAAACACGTATTGAACCACGTCACATGAAATGCACCCGCAGTCCATGATACATTTTATCTAATGTTGTTGAGATTTGGATTTGGGTCACATAAAATGCACACCCGAGTTTAGGAAATTAATTTTTTTTAAAAAAAATAGCGCGCCTAAAGCAACTACGCACTTTCAAGTTTGCGAGGGCCATGAAAAATTCAACTAAATGGCACGCCTCGATTTCTAAGGATTAAAATTAATTAAATGAGGGCCATGAGTTTTGAGATTTTATTTGGCATGGCGCGCCTCGATTATTCCTAAAAGGATTGTATTCAATTTAAAGCAAACTACAAATATTCATGATTATGTTTCTTCCTAAAACTACTTTGAGATTATTGCAAGGTCATGATTTATGAATATGGAATTATTATTGAAGAAATATATGATTTGAGTTATTATGGACCTAATCACCCATGTCGGTATCAAATTTGCTATTGACTTAACATCCTTTAATTTGGATCCAAGCTATTACATCGCTCTCTCTCCATTTTGAATACATTTTCCTATCTTTCCCTATGAACTACAATCTCATTGAAGAAACTCATTCTGTCTTTCACGAATTCTATTTCTTGATGCTCTTCCTTCATTTTTTTTGTTCATATCTTTCAAGTTGGTAGATAACTAAAATATAATATACAAATCAAAAGAAATACGGTGAAAGAAAAATAATGGAAACATTGGTTAAGAAAAGAATGAACCTTTTTATAGATGAAGATCTTATTCAATGCATATGGAGCAAACAACCATCAAATTTAATGTGCAAATGAACCACAATCAGAGGCAACGAGCGGAAACCTTTCGAACCGAACTCGACTTCGACCTCTTCGGGCTAGTATTTTGGGCTATCTTTTAAATTGAGTTTGAAGCTTTTGGATTTAATTTTTGGTATGATTTAGCTCCTGTTTTTGAGGTATTTTTTTTAAAACAAGGTAATGAATGGCTATATGTTTTTTTTGTTGTTGAAAGAAATAGGTAGAAAGAATAAAACTAGTAGAAATTCTCTTTAGCATAAAAGAAGAAAATTTATTTTCTCTCAATATTCTTCCCTCTTCTCTTCTTTTCTTTTTTTCAAATATTTCTCTTCTATTTATGGGAGAATTTCAAAAAAATTCAGATTTTTTTTAATTATTTTATATTATTATTTAAAAGAAATCCCACTTACATTTTGCTTTTCTTTTTTTATAAAAAGAATTACCACTTTTCTTTACTTTTATTTTTTAAATTCCAACTTTAATTACTTTTATCTTATTTAAAATCCCACTTTTTATTTTTTTAAAAGAGAATTCCACTTATTTTACTTTTTTTAAAAAAACAATCCAATTTCTTTTACTTTTCTTTAAAAAATTCTACTTTATTTTAATTTAAATTTTTTAAAATTTTTCAGGTACCTTTATATTATTTTTTAATTCCAACTTTCTTTTACTTTTTTAAAAGAGAATTCCACCTACTTTTACTTTTTTTTAATTCCATACTTCCCTTTTTATTATTTTTTTAAATCTCTCCCGAAAATTTAAAAAAAATAATATTTTTCGGATTTTTTATTATTATTTAAAAATAAGAATAAAAATAAAATAATATTAATAGTAATAATTCACCTTCTAAAATTTTGTATTTTTAACCTATAATAAAAAGTATAACAAAGCTAAAAATTTGTATGTTAAAACCCCCTAAAATATTTACATAGAAGAAGTGACAAAAAAAATTAAATATTGTCAAAAATTAGGTGCTCACATGCATCATCCCGGCTTATTTTACTTGTGCCCTTTAGGTGTTTCTGAAACTTTCCTTTATTTGCTTTCTCTTTCTCTCTTTTTCTTTCTTTCTTTTCCTTTCTTTTATTCACTTTTTCTTTTAGCGGTGGTCGAATCTTATGTGGATTGCCTACGTATCATGTCCCCGCATGAATCAGACCGTGCGTAGTTCTACCACAAATAAAGACACCAATTTTTGGAAAATTTATTTCATTACTAAAACTTCTATTACAAACTACCCATTTGGAAAAGGAAAACAAAATACAGACTCCGAAGTACTAACATAATTTGATGCCAAAAGGAAACACACGGACGGACAACAGACTTTTGAAAATAGAAAAATACAGATTTGAACTAGGAGTACATTAACGCTTTGAATTTTGGTGTCCACGGGGCATCGTTCGGCCTTTCCGCGGGCTTTGATGCAAGGCCCCTTTGCAAGCTTTTTAATTCTTCCATGATTCGGTGGACGTAACCCATGACTGAAGCAAAAAGGGTATCACGGGGTATTTCCTCACATGCTAGGCACCTCATGGTGAGGTAATGCCCAATCTCCTTAATTCTACCCCTGATTCTATCCCTTTCCATGAACAGTTGCTTTATTCGTTGATTCTTTTCTCCTAGTACTTGAGCGTTGTCAGCGAGTTGATCTTGGAACCTCTCCATTTGTTCTTCCATTTGTTCTGGCAGCTCGGGCTTGTTTAAAGACCCGATCTTTGAGAGTGGAATTTGTTTCTCTTAATATTTCAATGGTCGCTTCATAATCCCTTATCACTTGTCGTAAGTGTTTTGCTCGCGCTGTTGTACCTTTTGCCCATCTGGCCCGAATTCTTGCTATGCAGGCCTCTGATCTTGCCAAACCCTCTCGGCTTTCAATGACTTGGTTTCTCAACCCAGTTATCAGACCTTCGTCGGACCGGCTCCTTTTGTTGGTTGTCGGCATCCATTCTGACTCGTTGGATTTGGGCTTTCAAGGCCTTATTTGCTTGAGTCAATCTGTTCTTTTTTCCTGTGTCAGCATCGACTTGCACGTTATTTTCATATTTCAGATCCTTAATTTGCTGTTTCAGTTTGCCAATTTCAACCCGATAGTCTTCTTCTCTTGCCGACCAGCCCCATTGTTTTTGCGAGTCATTTGTGAATTGCTGGACATGGTCTCCTTTAGCAGGCCTTTGACGAATCCAGAACCTTTTCCCAAACCATGCATCATACTTTGGGTCCACCTCGCCTTTGGCTAAATCTCGCACCATAGTTTTGGGCTCAAGGAATCTGCATTCATGCCACAATTTGCGAATTGTATCTTTCGGGACTGTGGCATTCGGTCTTAGCTCGATGATATGCTTGCTCAAATCTTCAGCATGAGGGATAATCTGGAACCTTCCCAATTGACGCAACACCCGATGGGGAGCGTATGGTTGGATACTACGGACACCCATCAAAAGAACATAACATTCTTTGGCCGACATGTATATTGCTTCAGTAGCAGGCAACCACCCAAATGCCCATTCAATTTGGTCCGCCGTTAGTGATCTCAGTTGTATAAACCAATCTCCAGTACCCTCGGGGAACGCAACACCTATTACCCGCTTCTCAAACTTTTCAATGCAGTTTAAACCAGTCAACCCGAAGTTCATATACCCCACTCGATGGAAGAGATGTTCCTGTATCCATAACTGAAGTAATAGATTGCAACCTTGGAAAAAACTTCCTCCCTCCTTACACACGGTCAATGCTCGGTATATTTCTGATAAGATCAGGGGAACTATAGTGCTGTCAGCCCTTTTCATTGCGACATCAACCATCCCCACGAGACCTATCTCTATTTTCTTGTCGTTTCGTGGGAAAACCATGATTCCCAAGAATGCCGTTATGAATGCCAAGGTTCGTCTGGCTTCCCATTTACCTCTGTTTCCGGCGTGAGTCAGCCCCAAATTTGGCTCGTCAAAACCCCGTAGATTACCATAACGCTGATATAAGAACTGAAGAGCGCAACATCCTTTTGATAAATCATTATTTTGCACAATCCGGCTGATATTTAACAAGTCCAGAAATCGGTGTGGCGATACCGGCCTTGGTGACAACAGATACTGACTTCTCAGATTCCCATTCATACCCGCATAACCGGCTATTTCCTCCAGTGTTGGTGTAAGCTCAAAATCCGCAAAGCGAAATACATTTCGGGTCGGGTCCTAAAATGGTATCAAAGTCTCGATGACATCCGTCCTTGCCTTGACATTTAGTAGACTGATGAGACCCCCCAAGACTCTGAACACTATTTCTTTGCTGCTTTTTCCCAAATCGTCCCACCACATATGGAGCTGGAGAGAGACCTCGCTAAAGACGAGTGAAGGGTTTGTTTTTACTTGTGCTCATCCTGCACATTTATTAAGGTGATTTAAACAAAAGCAAAAAATTATTTGACTCAAAAAAATGATTTGACTATATTTTCAGAAAGAAAGATCCGATTTTCCGAACACGGGGGATGAAGATTTTAAGGCTGTGAGGGTCAACCGATCAAAACTCTAAAGGATGATCAAAAGTGGCTGTTTATGCAAAGTCAGCCTTCCGGCGTCCCTTTCGGGAACATTTGGCTATTTTGACAAAAACAACATCACTTGATTTATTTAAGACTCTTTTCTTGTTTTTCCAAAATAGTAACCCGGCATTGAGAACACGGCCTTACAGAGCCTCGGGGATGAGGATTCAAAGGCTGTGTGGGCTAATTGGTCAAAATTCAAAAAAAATGACCAAAAGTGGCCGTTTATGCAAAGTCAGCCCTCCAGCGTCCCTTTCAGGAACATTTGGTTATTTTTGACAACAACGGCACCGCCCGACTTATAATAAAATTTTTGACATTTTCTAGGTATTTTTGCAAAAAGGGGAAGTTGGACCTGATGAGGGTTGCCTACGTATCTCACATCCGGTGAGAATCAAACCGACGTAGTTCGGGCAAATAAAATAGACTATTTTTTTTCTAAATAAACTATTTTGAAAACAAGATAAACTAAAAATAAAGACTTTTTTTTTCGCTTTTTTAATAAAACAAACTATTTAAAATAAAAGCATTTTTTTTTCATTTTCTAAAAAAATTGGCAGAATTTCGACACTATTAGGGCATTGGTATTTTAAAAACTAGTGATTAACTCTCTTAACCCTCTACACTGCTATTTCTCTTCTTTTGTTTTTCATTTTTTTTTCATTTTTCCCAATATTTAAAAGTCGGTCAGCATGCGAGTCCGAAGCATATAAATGCACATGTAGCAAGTAAGATGCATCATGATGGTCTTTTTTATTTCAGGTACACCTGTCCTAGACAGACCCAACCCCTATGTTGAGTCTCCAAAGTCAAATGCACATGATGCAAACAAACGTTCCTACTAGGGATCCGGCATGTGGTTTTGTCATACTAGGTTTAAAACCTGAGTGTATTGTTCTAAACCTGGCTTACCCGAGTGGACAACTCGAGCCGAGGAGGAGGCAGCGTACCGGAAATACATAAGCTTCACCGGCTTAGCAACTTATCCGAACCTTGTTCTAAAAATGGGATTGACTCTAAACAGAAAAGAAGTCACACGAAGTGCACCCTTCTTCATGATTTAGAAGACTCAGAGAGAAGATGGGTTTCGTAACAATTTACATACAATTCACAGAATAACAAAGCGGTAAAAGCAACATTTAGCACATTAGATGAAAAAATGTAATAAAATCAGATAATAAATAAAGCCAATATAACAATTATTCCAAGCTCAAATTTCTAACCCTGAACCAGTGGTTCTGGGTTAATGTCCCCAGCAGAGTCGCCAGAGCTGTCACAACTCCTTTTTACCTATACTCTCGCGAAGGGTATAAATAAAGGAGTTTTTCCAATTAAAGGACAATCGAAACAGGATTTATTATTTAATTCAGAGTCGCCACTTAGGAGATTTCTAGTGTCCCAAGTCACCGGTTGAATCCCGAATCGAGGAAAAATTGACTCTGTATTACAGTCCGCGAACCAGAAATCTGGATAAGGAATTCTGTTAACCCGGGAGAAGGTGTTAGCCATTCCTGAGTTCCGTGGTTCTAGCACGGTCGCTCAACTGTCATATTCGGCTTATTTATCTGATTTTAATACATTTTGAACCTATGTTCATGATCACGCACAACTATACCTTATAAAAAGGACAATGCGGTCGTTGCAAATATATTCCGGTTTACAAGTCCGGAGTCGAATCCCACAGAGAACTAAGGCTTAGCTACAACTGTTCACTATCACCAAGAAGACAAGCTTGAACAGTTCCTAACTTATAGATATTTAGATTCTTGTGTTTAACTAATTGATTAACAAATTAAAATAATAAATTAACAACTAAAGATACTAAGAGTTAGAGACAAGATTAAGGAGGTCTAGAGTTATGATTTCCCCAATTGTCGGAATCCTTCCCGCTATGTCTTCTATAATTTCGCCTAAGTATTCTCTACCTATCATGAGCACTCTTATTACCGTAAATCTCTCCTGAGTAATCACGACAATTTACTAGACGCACTCTCCCGAGATACGCTAGCTGGCTTTTGATACAGTTCACTTCAGATCGCACCCAAGGCTTCGTTATCCCTAATCCCGCCTTTAAAGCCTCGGTTATTGATCCCTCATATACTCTGGGAGTGGTGTTGTTCAACAATTACCTAAATATGCACTCTCTCCCGAGTTATGCATACTAAATAGGCACAGCTAATTGAGAGCTCTTCAATTAACTACAATAAGAATGTAGTTGAACAAATAGAGATTATACTACGGCTCAATTATATAAAAACATAACAAGAATTTATCCTACAAAAGGTTCTATCAAAACTCTAGATAACAATTTAGCTATTCACAATAGTATGTAAAACTACAATACTAAAAGTCATAACCAACAACGAAAAATGGGAAGAGGAAAGAAAAAATTTGTAGAAGAATTCCCAAGCCTTGCTCATATTGTGTCTCTGCCTCCTTAGGTCAAACCTATGTCAAAAATATGTCCAATCCAATTCTTGGCCGGCTTCCTTGGTTTAATATAGGGTTTAGGGCTTAAAATCCCGTGTTTTGCACTTTGATCCCTGAAATTTACGCATCCTGCCGCGGTTCCACCGCGGTCGCGCCAGAACCGCGGCCAAACACCCTCTCAAATTCTTCAGTTGTCCGCGACTGCCCTCTGCCGAGTTCTGCCACGGTCGCGGTGTTTGACCCTGTTCCTTTTGGAATTTGGAAACACGTAAAACATGAAAGTTGTAGACCTTTGAGTTAGCTTTCGAACCATATATTGTGGATCTCAAATGGAGTTCTGAGTAAAAGGTTACATCTATTTTACTAGACAGTGCGCAATATGCCTCTTCGAGTTTTCGTTTTGTTGTTTTATCATCCGTTGATCCCCGAACGCGATCCCGGCTTAATTCCTTGAGCTATTACTCATACTTCAAAGATCCAAACCACTTAAATTCATTACATAACATCTATATAGCTCGGAATCATACCTACAAGGCATAAAACACACAATTAGTGCAAAACACTAGCGATTAAAGCGCAAACTCAACTAAAGTGCAGTAAATTAGAGTGTAATAA